>NC_057814.1:358762875-358772722 GCF_018294505.1 Triticum aestivum
GTCGCCAGCCGCCGCCGCGGCCTTCTCCGTCGCCATCGCCGGCGAGCCCGTCGCCGCGCCGCCTCCTTCCTCCGGCTTCCCTCGCCGTCCCCGCACCCCCTCCCTTCAGCAGCCTCCTTCCCTCGCCGTCCCCGCTGCCGCTCCGGCGAGCCGCCGCTCGGGAGCCGAGCCCCGAGCTCGATCTGATCTGGAAACTGTGAGCGTTGACTTTTCCCCCGAACACTAAAATTCTTCCAAGTCCTCAAGTTTTCACAGCATATTGCCCTGTTCCTTGTTCATAACTCCCTGCACGTAGCTCCGACTCACGCGTTTAATATGTCAAATCGTTCGTCTCGTAATGCTCTACATTTCGTTCAACTGCACCATGTTCATTAGAGGTCATCTTGATGCCCAAATCTCTGTTGGAAGAGGGTTAGTTGCTGTTATCTGCTGGTTCTTAGCAGAACTTGGAGATTTGTCATTTTTGTATCATTTATTCTGTGCATCTTATGGGCATGAGCGCTACATGTGTTTTGTTTATGCCATGCCATCATTCCAAGGGTGTATGCCATGTATTTTTGTGATCTCTGTGGTGACTAGCACAAGCATACAAAGTAGGCCCCGTAATGTTTCTGATTTCAGGGACTTAGTGATTTCTCCAAGTCCTTGTCTGCTGTTATTTTGTTGCCACGTAAACTTGATGCTACAGAGAGATCCATGCATATTTTGGAGATATTTAGTAAAGATGTTTTGTAGCTATAGTTGTAGTTGATCCATTCCTACCCTTGTTTGCAATTATGGAGTGCCATATCATGAATCAACATGGTTCTACGTTTGCTATAAAATATTTCTGGCTGATTCTTAACATGATATGCAATTTTGCCAAGCTTGTTGTAGTTGATCCATACATGCTATGCTTTTGTTCTTGCCATGTATAGCTTCATAAACATTCCATCTTGCCGTAGGTATGCTTCTTTTGTCATGCATTGCTCTGCAGTGAGTGCATCAATCTCACAAAGAGGCCTACATATTATTGTTTCTGGCATGCTCTGTTTTCTGCTGTCTGAAACCTGATAACGAAACTTGCTATGTTTACATGCTTGCCATCATATCTTCTGATACGTTTTGGCTTATGGTCAGTAAGGGACTTTTGTCATATGCATTTAGTAGAACACTTCCATGCCTTTTTTTGCTATGTTAAGTTCCTGTAGCATGTTGATTTCGTGCTCTGAACATTGCTACCTGATGCTGTTTTCTGCCATGTCCAGTTTTTCACCATGTCTGTGAACCTGTTATCTTTTGCACTTTTGCCATGCTTGTTTTAGTTTGATATGTTGTGATCTAGCCGTAGCTCAGTGTTCATCTTTTGTCAAGCATCTCCTGTAGATTACTGTCATATGCTTTGTTGCTATGTTGGGGTTCTGTAGCATTGTTACTAGTTGCATTTTAAGTGCTATCATGCTGTTAATCGCAGATTCGTGTCATTCTTGTTTTGCTTGCCATTTGCAAACCGTGCATCCGTTTCCGGTGAGCTTTATATCGATTTCGACCGAAATCATCTCATCTTTCCAGTGGCATGCTTGGTTTGCCAAGTTACTACTTTGTTCATCATTTTCCTTCCGGAGCACGCATATGCATCGCATATCATATCTTGCATATCATACATGTTTTGCATCATGTTGTTTGTGCATTTCTCGTGATTGATTGTGGTTTCGTTTCTTGTGTTCTTGTCTTGGGTAGAGCCGGGAGAAGAGTTCGTGAACGAGGAACCTGTTGAGTACACTTACGAGGATCAAGCTTTCGACAACTCTGAGAACCTTGCAGGCAAGATGACCACCCCTCGAAATCACTTCTATCTTTGCTTTGCTAGTTGTTCGCTCTATTGCCATGCTGCGCTACCTATCACTTGCTATATCATGTCTCCCATTTTGCCATGTCAGCCTCTAACCATCTTTTCCTAGCAAACCGTTGTTTGGCTAAGTTACCGCTTTTGCTCAGCCCCTCTTATAGCGTTTCTAGTTGCAGGTGAAGTTGAAGTTTGTGCCATGTTGGAACGTGGACATGTTGGGATATCACAATATATCTTATTTAATTAATGCATCTATATATTTTGGTAAAGGGTGGAAGGCTCGGCCTTATGCCTGGTGTTTTGTTCCACTCTTGCCGCCCTAGTTACGGATATACCGGGATTATGTTCCTTGAGTTTGCGTTCCTTACACGGTCGGGTGATTTATGGGACCCCCTTGACAGTTCGCCTTGAATAAAACTCCTCCAGCAAGGCCCAACTTTGGTTTTACCATTTGCCACCTAAGCCTTTTTCCCCCGGGTTTTCGCGAGCCCGAGGGTCATCTTTATTTTAAACCCCCGGACCAGTGCTCCTTCGAGTGCTGGCCCAAACCGAGCGATGTCCGGCGCCCCTTAGGCAACCAAGGTCTATGCCAACCCGACGTATGGCTCATCCGTTGTGCCCTGAGAACAAGATATGTGCAGCTCCTATCGGGATTTGTCGGCACATTCGGGGGCTTTGCTGGTCTTGTTTTACCATTGTCGAAATGTCTTGTAAACCGGGATTCCGAGACTGATCGGGTCTTTCCGGGAGAAGGTTTATCCTTCGTTGACCGTGAGAGCTTATGATGGGCTAAGTTGGGACACCCCTGCAGGGTATTTATCTTTCGAAAGTCGTGCCCGCGGTTATGAGGCAGATAGGAATTTGTTAATGTCCGGTTGTAGAGAACTTGTCACTTGACCCAATTAAAATACATCAGCTGCGTGTGTAGCCGTGATGGTCTCTTCTCGGCGGAGTCCGGAAAGTGAACACGCTCTGAGTTATGTATGACGTAAGTAGGAGTTCAGGATCACTTCTTGGTCATTGCTAGATGACGACCGTTCCGTTGCTTCTCTTCTCGCTCTCTCTTGCGTATGTTAGCCACCATATATGCTTACTGCCGCTGCAGCTCCACCTCATTACACCTTCCTTTCCTATAAGCTTAAATAGTCTTGATCTCGCGGGTGTGAGATTGCTGAGTCCTCGTGACTCACAGATTCTACCAAAACAGTTGCAGGTGCCGACAATGCCAGTGCAGATGATGGGGTCGATCTCAAGTGGGAGTTCGACAAGGAACGTGGTCGTTACTATGTGTCTTTTCCTGATGATCAGTAATGGAGCCCAGTTGGGACGATCGGGGATCTAGCATTTGGGGTTGTCTTATTTTCATCTGGATCTTGACCGTAGTCGGTCTATATGTTTGCATTTTGGATGATGTATGATTTATATTCATGTATTGTGTGAAGTGGCGACTGTAAGCCAACTCTTTATCCCATTCTTGTTCATTACATGGGATTGTGTGAAGATGACCCTTCTTGCGACAAAACCACTATGCGGTTATGCCTCTAAGTCGTGCCTCGACACGTGGGAGATATGGCCGCATCGTGGGCGTTACAAGTTGGTAATCAAAGCCATCCCCGACTTAGGAGCCCCCTGCTTGATCGAATCGCCGGCGTTGTTGAGTCTAGAACAAAAATGTTTTGAGTCTTAGGATTATATATATCGGAGAGTAGGATTCTTTTTACTCCTCAGTCCCTTCGTCGCTCTGGTGAGGTCTCCTAACGTAGAAGTTTTGACTCTTCTCTCCTCAAATTTCACTAAAAAAAATTTAGGATCACGCGGGTATCTTGGAATCGTTCCGATGGTTTTGTGACGAGAACATTGTTCTTGGTGCCTCCTGACATTTAGGGGTTGTGGCAGTGTCCCGGGGAGTTGAGCTCCGAGCTGTTGTCGTCACAATTTTATCGTTGCAGTTCTGGAATACCTGAGTTTCGCCGACATCGAAATCTCTTTTATGCAGTTGTTGGTGAGATCACCTCGACGCCACCCAGTACTGGGGCGGGAGTTCGGGAGTATTGCCATAACTCATATAACGGATGTTTTTCGAAGGTTGAGGTAAACGATTTCCGAAGGTTTCTTGGTTATGTGTTGACGGATGGATACAGCTGGATCTAGGGATTGCTAGTTTGGGTGATATATTTTGTGCCCCTGTATCCCCAACACCAGATTGCATAACCAGAAAGTTTCGGGAGTTTATAAGTGGGAATTCTAGTAGCCTTAGGATATCTTTCCAACAGACGCATGATATGAGATTGGGGTTCGACGTCTAGTGGTCCGCCTGTACACGGTTGGTTTTACAGTGGTCTCGTAGTGTCTTAAAGAGTCCTTGGCTATGCGGACTCGGGGACGCTTCGTATGTCATGTGCACAGCCTTGTACATGATGGTGTTGTACGATTGAGCCCGTGTGGGCCCCACCACGAAAACTTCGGACGAAACCTCTATCATATGTTTGTTCCGGCTTATTCTGCAAGCCAATACTTTGTTTTTTTTTGTATTGTGGTATTCGAGTTGCTTCGAAGTCATATGTTGATTCCACATCTTTTTCAAGTGGCTTCTCAACTTATGAAAGTGTGATGATTTACTACGGAATTCATTCGTTCATCCTCGTTCGAATGTTTATTGTGAAGACTATATGTTGCAATTTCTATCCGTTGATTCTACTTATCTTTTTGTCTATCAAGATGCTAACGGATGTCACCCTCTTCAGGATGGCTCTGCCAACGCGTCAGAATCCGGATCGCAATGAAGGGAGTCAAGCGAACCCTCCGCCACCACCTCCACCTCCGGAGGCATGGCAAGCTATCATGGCAGCCACCAACGCCAATGCTCAGATGATTCTGCAACTCTTGCAAGAACGTACTCAAGGGCAAGGCAATCAAGGTCAATGCAACAATCAGCCTAACTTCGCTACACTCAACCAGTTTCTCGTAAATCAGCCCAAGTCTTTCAGCTACTGTGCCGAGGCCACGGATGCCGATGATTGGCTCGTGGACATCAACAAGCATTTTGAATGTAGCAACGTCAGGCCTGAGGACTATGTCAAGTTCGCTTCTTTCCAGCTCAAGGACCAAGCTATTGATTGGTATCAACAATACAAAGATTCCAGAGGAGGTCGTGTGATCACTTGGACTGACTTCTGTCGGGACTTCAAAGCGCACCACATTCCACAAAGTTTTGTTGAGAGCAAGCGTGAGGAGTTCCGCAATCTCAGGCAAGGCAACATGTCTGTGTATCAACACAACATCTAGTTTCAGAAACTTGCTCGCTTCACTAAACAAGACGTTCCTAATGAAAAGAGCATGATTTATCACTTCAGAGGTGGCCTTAAAGAGGATCTGCAGTTAGCTCTCGTTCTTGTTGAGCCTACTCAGTTTGATCAATTCTATAATATGGCACTAAAGCAAGAGGCTGCTCAGCTCAAGTGTGAGGCTTCTAAGAAGAGAGTCAAAGACGCAGTTCAGTCTTCTTCTTCCTCACTTGTGGCAGCTAAGCAACAGAAGTTCTGGTTGCCTCCCCCTCCTCCGTTTCGTCAGCCTTACCAGCAGAAGAACAAAGGTGGCCATGGTTCTTCCAACTCTTCCAACTCTGGCTATCAGAACAAGTCTCAGAATCAAGCTCCAAAGTCCAATGCTCCTTATCACCGTCCACTCTCAGAGGTGACTTGCAACAAGTGTCAGCAGAAAGGTCACTATGCTAACAAGTGCTTCAACCAAAGGCGTCTTCCTCCTCCTCCTCCTGTCAGATCTTCCAGCAATGCAATGGTCAAGCATAATCCAAAGTCTGCAAAGGTGAACATGATGAATGCAGCCCTAGCGGAGGAATCTACTGATGTGATAATGGGTAATCTTCCTGTTAATGATATTCCTGCAAAAGTTCTTTTTGATACTAGTGCATCGCTTTCTTTCATATCAAGACCATTTGCATTTAAGCATGAGTTGGTTTATCAAGATTTGCCTAGACCATTATCAGTTGTCTCTCCGGGTAAATTCATGAATGCAAGCTCCATGGTTCCGGATGTTTCCATCAAGATGGGCAACTATAAATTTCTGTCTTCTCCAGTTGTTCTTGGTGACTCAGATATTGATCTTATTCTCGGGATGGACTGGCTTTCTAAGCACAAAGCTCAACTTGATTGTGCTTCCAGGGAAATTCAATTGACACACTCTTCTGAGGATGTGATTATTTATGCCGCTCGTGATGAAACCATTCGGTTTTTTTTTCTCAACGAGAAGGGCGAATTGAATGCCATCTCTCAAATTCCAGTCGTTTGTGAGTATCAAGATGTCTTTCCAGAAGAGCTTCCGGGTATGCCTCCTCATCAGCCAGTTGAGTTCGTTATCGAACTAGAGCCTGGCACTGAACCCGTTTGCAAACGTCCATACAAGCTTGGACCCAACGAGCTGAAGGAATTGAAGAAACAGCTCGATGAACAAGAGCGTCTGGGTTTGATCAGACCGAGTTCTTCTCCATGGGGTTGTGGTGTTCTTTTTGTCAAGAAGAAGGATGGCACGGACCGACTTTGTGTCGACTACCGTCCATTGAACAAGAAGACAATCAAGAACAAGTACCCACTTCCCAACATCAATGAACTATTTGAGCAACTCAAAGGTGCTAAAGTATTCCCGAAGCTTGACCTTCGTATGGGTTATCATCAGATTCGCATTCGTGAAGAAGATATTCCCAAGACAGCATTCAGAACAAGCTTTGGTTCTTATGAATATACTGTCGTGTCTTTCGGCCTTGTCAATGCTCCTCCAGTTTTCTCTCGGATGATGAATTTCATCTTCAACCCCTATACCAATGAATTCGTTCCGGTGTATCTCGATGATATCTTGGTCTTCTCAGAGAATAAGAAGGATCATGCCAAACATTTGCGATTGGTGCTCGACAAGCTCAGAGAGTATCAATTCTATGCGAAGTTCTTCAAATGTGAGTTTTGGCTTGATGAAGTTCTTTTCCTTGGTCACATCATCTCTGCCAAGGGCATCGCTGTTAACCCCGAGAAGGTGTCCGCAATTGTGAATTGGGAACCTCCTCAGAATGTCAAGCAGCTCCGCAGTTTTCTTGGTCTTGCAAGCTATTGTCGAAGATACATTGAGAATTTCTCCAAGATTGCAAAGCCTCTTTCCAACCTCCTCCAGAAGCATGTGAAGTATGTCTGGTCTCCTGAGTGTGACGTTGCTTTCAACACTCTCAAAGAGAAACTAGTCACAGCTCCTGTTTTGACTCCTCCTGATGAATCCAAGCCGTTTGAAGTTTTCTGTGATGCTTCTCTCCATGGTCTCGGTGCTGTGTTAATGCAAGAGAAGAAAGTTGTGGCCTATACCTCTCGTCAGTTAAGCCCAACGAGAAGAACTACCCCACTCACGATCTTGAGTTGGCGGCAGTTGTCCATGCATTAATAACGTGGAGACATCTCTTGTTGGGAAGACAAGTGGACATATTCACCGATCACAAGAGTCTCAAGTATATCTTCACTCAGCCCAACCTCAACCTCAGACAGACTCGATGGGTCGAAATGATTCAAGAGTACAATCCGAGTATTGAATATACTCCAGGCAAAGCAAATGTCATTGCAGATGCTTTAAGCAGGAAGGCTTATTGCAACAGCTTAATCCTCAAGCCATTCCAACCGTATCTTTGTGAAGCTTTCCGCAAGCTCAATCTCCAAGTTGTTCCTCAAGGCTTTCTTGCCAACCTCATAGTCTCTCCTACTTTGGAAGATCAAATTCGTGAGGCACAACTCCTTGATGCCATGGTGAAGAAGGTGAAACGTGGTATCGACAAGGGTCTTTCCAAATACAAGTGCTATCGCATTGATGACAGAGACACTTTATTCTTCGAGGACCGGATTGTGGTTCCTAAAGGTGATCTAAGGAAAGTCATTATGAACGAAGCGCACAATTCTCTTCTTTCCATTCATCCTAGAAGTACGAAGATGTACCATGACCTCAAGCAGTCGTATTGGTGGACTCGAATGAAGCGAGAAATTGCTCAGTTCGTGAATGAATGTGATGTCTGTCGAAGAGTGAAAGCAGAACACCAACGACCAGCTGGTCTCCTTCAACCTCTTGCTATCCCAGAATGCAAGTTTGATCATATCGAAATGGACTTCGTGACTGGTTTTCCAAAGTCCAAGCGCGGAAATGATGCTATCTTCGTTGTCATCGACAAGCTCTCTAAAGTGGCTCATTTCCTTCCAATCAAAGAATCCATCACAGCAGCTCAGTTGGCAGAGCTTTACACCTCCAGAATTGTCTCCTTGCACGGCATTCCACAATGGATTTCTTCAGATCGTGGAAGCATCTTCACCTCTAAGTTATGGGACTCCTACCAGAAGGCCATGGGCACTAACATTCGCTTCAGCACAGCTTTCCATCCTCAAACTAGTGGCCAAGTCGAGCGAGTCAATCAAATTCTTGAAGATATGCTCAGGGCTTGTGTCATTTCCTTTGGCATGAAATGGGAAGATTGTCTTCCATATGCTGAATTCTCCTACAACAACAGCTTCCAAGCGAGTTCGGGCAAGGCCCCATTCGAGATTCTCAATGGTAGAAAGTGTCGTACTCCTCTCAATTGGTCAGAGACTGGTGAACGCCAACTTCTTGGCAATGCCTTAATCACTGAAGCTGAAGAAATGTGTAAAGTCATCCGTGATAATCTCAAAGCCGCGCAATCGCGCCAGAAGAGTTACTATGATAGTAAGCACCGTGATGTGGCTTTCGAGATCGGAGACCATGTCTGCCTCCGCGTCTCTCCAATGAAAGGCACTCGTCGCTTCGGTATCAAAGGGAAGCTTGCCCCTAGATACGTGGGTCCTTTGAAGATCACTGGCAAAAGAGGCGACCTCGCCTATCAACTTGAACTTCCTTCCAACTTCACGAATGTGCACGACGTGTTCCACGTGTCACAGCTCTGCAAGTGCTTCAAGACGCCTGAGCGCACTATCAACTTCGAAGAGATTGACCTCCAAGAAGCTCTGTCTTATCATGAGCACCCCGTTGCTATTCTTGAAGAAACTGAGCGCAAGACTCGCAACAAGTCAATCAAATTCCTGAAAGTGAAGTGGTCGCACCATTCCGACAGGGAAGCCACCTGGGAACGCGAGGATCATCTCCGTTCCTAATATCCGTTGTTCTTTCAGTCCTAGATCTCGGGACGAGATCCTCTTGTAGTGGTGGAGTGTTGTAACACCCCGCATGTAACTTGCCATATTTGTAACTCCGACTCTTGCCATTTCCGGCTATGAGTTATGATATTCCCTCCGTGGTCGGGTTTTGTCTTTCTTTTTGCATTTTGTCATGTCATGCTTTTCATATCATGTCATCATGTGCATTGCATTTGCATACGTGATCGTCTCATGCATCCGAGCATTTTCCCCGTTGTCCGTTTTGCAATCCGGCGCTCCTATCTCCTCCGGTGCACCCCTCTTGTTTTCTTTCGTGTGCGGGTGTCAAACTTTCTCGGTATGGACCGAGGCTTGTCAAGTGGCCTGATTACACCACCCGGAGACCACCAGTCAAGTTTCGTTCCATTTGGAGGTCGTTTGGTACTCCAACGGTTAACCGGGCATCCGCAAAGTCCATTTGAGTGTCCAGCAAAAAAAACCCATAAAAACCAGCCCAAAACCCACCAAACTCTCTTCCATGCTCTAGGTCGTTCGATCACGATCGTGTGGGTGAGAACCGCACCTCATTTGGAGCCTCCTAGCTCCCTCTACCTATTTAAATGCATCTCTCCCGAAATACAACCGCAGTCCAAACCCTAGAAAAATCCCTCCGCGCCGCCGGACGCGTCCGTACCCCGCCGGACACATCGCACCGCTGCGTCCGCACCAGTGAGGAGCCGCCACATGGCAGCGTCCCCGCGCCGCCGCCGCGGCCCGCCAGGCCCGCCGCCGGCCCGCGGGCCCGCGCGCCTCCGTCGCCCGACCGCCCTCGCCGCCTCCGGCGCGCCACCATCGTCGTCGCCTACCCGCGCGC
>NC_057814.1:358773197-358785426 GCF_018294505.1 Triticum aestivum
CCGTCGCCAGCCGCCGCCGCGGCCTTCTCCGTCGCCATCGCCGGCGAGCCCGTCGCCGCGCCGCCTCCTTCCTCCGGCTTCCCTCGCCGTCCCCGCGCCCCCTCCCTTCGGCAGCCTCCTTCCCTCGCCGTCCCCGCTGCCGCTCCGGCGAGCCGCCGCTCGGGAGCCGAGCCCCGAGCTCGATCCGATCTGGAAACTGTGAGCGTTGACTTTTCCCCCGAACACTAAAATTCTTCTAAGTCCTCAAGTTTTCACAGCATATTGCCCTGTTCCTCGTTCATAACTCCCTGCACGTAGCTCCGACTCACGCGTTTAATATGTCAAATCGTTCGTCTCGTGATGCTCTACATTTCGTTCAATTGCACCATGTTCATTAGAGGTCATCTTGATGCCCAAATCTCTGTTGGAAGAGGGCTAGTTGCTGTTATCTGCTGGTTCTTAGCAGAACTTGGAGATTTGTCATTTTTGTATCATTTATTCTGTGCATCTTATGGGCATGAGCGCTACATGTGTTTTGTTGTATGTCATCCCATCTTTCCAAGGGTGTATTCCATGTATTTTTGTGCTCTCTGTGGTGACTAGCACAAGCATGCAAACTAGGCCCCGTAATGTTTCTGATTTCAGGGACTTAGTGATTTCTCCAAGTCCTTGTCTGCTGTTATTTTGTTGCCATGTAAACTTGATGCTACAGAGAGATCCATGCATATTTTGGAGATGTTTAGTAAGGATGTTTTGTAGCTATAGTTGTAATGGATCCATTCCTGCCCTTGTTTGCAATTATGGAGTTCCATAGCATGACTCAATCTTGCTCTACTTTTGCTATAAAATATTTCTGGCAGATTCTTAACGTGATATGCAATTTTGCCAAGCTTGTTGTAGTTGATCCATACATGCTATGCTTTTGTTCTTGCCATGGATAGCTTCATAAACATGCCATCTTTCTGTAGGTATGCTTGTTTTGTCATGCATTGCTCTGCAGTGAGTGCATCAAGCTCACAAAGAGGCCTACATATTATTGTTTCTGCCATGCTCTGTTTGCTGCCAAGTCTGAAACCTGATTACGAAACTTGCTATGTTTACATGCTTGCCATCATATCTTCTGATACGTTTTGGCTTATGGTCAGTAAGGGACTTTTGTCATATGCATTTAGTAGAACACTTCCATGCCTTTTTTTGCTATGTTAAGTTCCTGTAGCATGTTGATTTCGTGCTCTGAACATTGCTACCTGATGCTGTTTTCTGCCATGTCCAGTTTCTCACCATGTCTGTGAACCTGTTATCTTTTGCACTTTTTCCATGCTTGTTTTAGTTTGATATGTTATGATCTAGCCGTAGCTCAGTGTTCATCTTTTGTCAAGCATCTCCTGTAGATTACTGTCATATGCTTTGTTGCTATGTTGGGGTGCTGTAGCATTGTTACTAGTTGCATTTTAAGTGCTATCATGCTGTTAATCGCAGATTCGTGTCATTCTTGTTTTGCTTGCCATTTGCAAACCGTGCATCCGTTTCCGGTGAACTTTATATCGATTTCGACCAAAATCATCTCATCTTTCCAGTGGCATGCTTGGTTTGCCAAGTTACTGCCTTGTTCATCATTTTCCTTCGGAGCACGCATATGCATCGCATATCATATTTTGCATATCATACATGTTTTGCATCATGTTGTTTGTGCATTTCTCGTGATTGATTGTGGTTCCGTTGCTTGTGTTCTTGTCTTGGGTAGAGACGGGAGACGAGTTCGTGAACGAGGAACCTGTTGAGTACACTTACGAGGATCAAGCTTTCGACAACTCTGAGAACCTTGCAGGCAAGATGACCACCCCTCGAAATCACTTCTATCTTTGCTTTGCTAGTTGTTCGCTCTATTGCCATGCTGCGCTACCTATCACTTGCTATATCATGTCTCCCATTTTGCCATGTCAGCCTCTAACCATCTTTTCCTAGCAAACCGTTGTTTGGCTAAGTTACCGCTTTTGCTCAGCCCCTCTTATAGCGTTGCTAGTTGCAGGTGAAGTTGAAGTTCGTGCCATGTTGGAACGTGGACATGTTGGGATATCACAATATATCTTATTTAATTAATGCATCTATATATTTTGGTAAAGGGTGGAAGGCTCAGCCTTATGCCTGGTGTTTTGTTCCACTCTTGCCGCCCTAGTTACGGATATACCGGGATTATGTTCCTTGAGTTTGCGTTCCTTACACGGTCGGGTGATTTATGGGACCCCCTTGACAGTTCGCCTTGAATAAAGCTCCTCCAGCAAGGCCCAACTTTGGTTTTACCATTTGCCACCTAAGCCTTTTTCCCCCGGGTTTTCGCGAGCCCGAGGGTCATCTTTATTTTAAACCCCCGGACCAGTGCTCCTTCGAGTGCTGGCCCAAACCGAGCGATGTCCGGCGCCCCCTGGGCAACCAGGGTCTATGCCAACCCGACGTCTGGCTCATCCGTTGTGCCCTGAGAACAAGATATGTGCAGCTCCTATCGGGATTTGTCGGCACATTCGGGGGCTTTGCTGGTCTTGTTTTACCATTGTTGAAATGTCTTGTAAACCGGGATTCCGAGACTGGTCGGTCTTTCCGGGAGAAGGTTTATCCTTCGTTGACCGTGAGAGCTTATGATGGGCTAAGTTGGGACACCCCTGCAGGGTATTTATGTTTCGAAAGCTGTGCCCGCGGTTATGAGGCAGATGGGAATTTGTTAATGTCCGGTTGTAGAGAACTTGTCACTTGACCCAATTAAAATACATCAACTGCGTGTGTAGCTGTGATGGTCTCTTCTCGGCGGAGTCCGGGAAGTGAACACGGTCTGAGTTATGTATGACGTAAGTAGGAGTTCAGGATCACTTCTTGGTAATTTCTAGATGACGACCGTTCCGTTGCTTCTCTTCTCGCTCTCTCTTGCGTATGTTAGCCACCATATATGCTTACTGACGCTGCAGCTCCACCTCATTACACCTTCCTTTCCTATAAGCTTAAATAGTCTTGATCTCGCGGGTGTGAGATTGCTGAGTCCTCGTGACTCACAGATTCTACCAAAACAGTTGCAGGTGCCGACAATGCCAGTGCAGATGATGGGGTCGATCTCAAGTGGGAGTTCGACGAGGAATGTGGTCGTTACTTTGTGTCTTTTCCTGATGATCAGTAGTGGAGCCCAGTTGGGACGATCGGGGATCTAGCATTTGGGGTTGTCTTATTTTCATCTGGATCTTGACCGTAGTCGGTCTATATGTTTGTATTTGGATGATGTATGATTTATATTCATGTATTGTGTGAAGTGGCGACTGTAAGCCAACTCTTTATCCCATTCTTGTTCATTACATGAGATTGTGTGAAGATGACCCTTCTTGTGACAAAACCACTATGCGGTTATGCCTCTAAGTCGTGCCTCGACACGTGGGAGATATAGCCGCATCGTGAGCGTTACAGGAGGGCACCGTAGGACAGCACCATAAATAAAATATACAATCATACCAACCAAGATCACGATTAACCCACAGGACAAAGCAGATCTACTCAAACATCATAGGATAACCATAGATCATTGGGAAATAATATATGGAGTTGAGCACCATGTTGAAGTAGAGGTTACAGAAGAGGGAAGGGATGTTACACTGCTGCATAGAGTGGGAGAGAGTTGGTGTTGACGGTAGCAAGATTGTTGATGTAGATCGTCGTCCCGATCGATGCCCCAGCGGCGTTCCGGGGCCACCGGAAGCAAGGGGGAGAGAGCCCCCCCTTCTTCTTCTCCCTTGGCCTCCCCCCTAGATGGGAGGAGAGTTCCCCCTCTGGTCCATGGTCTCCATGGCGGCGGAGGGGTGGGAGCCCCTCCGAGATTGGATCTCCCTCTCTATTCTCTTCTGTTTCGCGCTCCCTGATCTAGCCGAAAACCATTTCTAATATTCCCGGAGATCCATAACTCCGATTGCGCTGAGATTTTAACACGACTTTTTTTCCAATATAAGCTTCCTTGCGCCCGAAGTATAGCTCCAACCGACATTCGAGGAGGGCACAACCCACCACCACTCGCTAGGGGCCTCTGGCGCGCCCTGGTGTCTTGTGGGATGTGTGGGCCTCTGCTTGCGGTGATTCCAACTCCCAAAAATCACATATATTCCAAAATAATTCTCCGTGAAATTTTATTGCATTTGGACTTCGTTTGATATGGATACTCTGTGATACAAAAAACATGCAAAAAAAAGGAACTGACACTTGGCACTGGATCAATAGGTTAGTCCAATAAATCATATAAAAAGTTGCCAAAAGTATGTAAAAGTTGTATAATATTGGCATGAAACAATCAAAAATTATAGATACGGCGGAGACGTATCAGCATCCCCAAGCTTAATTGATGCTCGTCCTCGAGTAGGTAAATGATGAAAAAAGATAATTTTTATGTGGAATGCTACCTAGCATAAACTTGATCACATATCTAATCATGGCATGAATATTAAGACATAAGTGATTCGTAGCAATAGTCTATAATTTGACATAAAGACATCAATACTCAGGCATCCCAACAAACAATCATGTCTTTCAAAATATCAACGCTAAAGAAATTTATCCCTACAAAATCATATAGTCTTGTCATGCTCTGTCTTCTTAACACAAAGTATTTATCATGCACAACCCCGATGACAAGCCGAGCAATTGGTTCATACTTTTTAACGCGCTTCAGCTTTTTCAACCCTCATGCAATACATGAGCTCAAGCCATGGATATAGCACTACAGGTGGAATAGAGTATGATGATAGGGGTAAATATAAAGAAGACAAAAAGGTAAGAAAGTCTCACACCGACGCGGCTAACCAACGGGCTATGGAGATGCCCATCAATTGATATCAACATGAGGAGTAGGGATTGCCATGCAACGAATGCACTAAGAGCTATAAGTGTATGAAAGCTCAATATGAAAACTAAGTGGGTGTGCATCTAATCCTATAATGAAAAATTCCCACTAGTATATGAAAGTGACAACATAGGAGACTCTCCATATGAAAAACATGGTGCTACTTTGAAGCACAAGTGTGGTAAAGGATACTAACAATGCCCCTTCTCCCTTTGTTTATTTTTTTGTTTTCTTTTCTTTCTTTTCTTTTTTCTTTTTTTTCTTTCTTTTTTCTTTTTTTATTTTTTTTATTTTTCTCTCATTGTCCGGAGTCTCATCCCAACTTGTGGGGGAATCATAGTCTCCATCATCCTTTCCTCACTGGGGCACTGCTCTAAAAATGAATAATGATGATCATCACACTTCTATTTACTTATAACTCAAAAGAAATAAAAATTACAACTCGATACCTATGACAAAGTATGACTCTATATGAATGCCTATGGCGTGTACCAGGATGTGCAATGATCTAGCGTAACATGTATGAAAAATGATGAATAGTGGCTGAGCCACAA
This sequence comes from Triticum aestivum, assembly GCF_018294505.1. Classification (NCBI taxonomy): domain Eukaryota; kingdom Viridiplantae; phylum Streptophyta; class Magnoliopsida; order Poales; family Poaceae; genus Triticum; species Triticum aestivum. The sequence goes on from NC_057814.1 coordinate 358,778,595, forward strand.
CTACTATGTCAGCTATATGATCATGCAAAGCAATATGACAATGAATGCTCAAGTCATCAAATGGAAGCGGTGGAAGTTGCATTGCAATATATCTCGGAATGGCCATGGAAAAGCCATAATAGCTAGGTATGGTGGCTGTTTTGAGGAAGATATAATAAGGCTTATGTGTGATTGAGCGTATCATATCACGGGGTTTGGATGCACCGGCGAAGTTTGCACCACGTCTCGATGTGAGAAAGGGCAATGCACGGTACCGTAGAGGCTAGCAAATTGTGAAAAGGTAAGAGTGCGTATAATCCATGGACTCACATTAATCATAAAGAACTCATATACTTATTGCAAAAGTTTATTAGCCCTCGAAGCAAAGTACTACCATGCATGCCCGTAGAGGGATAGATTGGTAGGAAAAGACCATCGCTCGTCCCCGACCGCCACTCATAAGGACGACAATCAATAATAAATCATGCTCCAACATCATAGCATAACGAGAGACTATACGTGCATGCTTTGGGAATCACAAACCTTAACACCAATATTCTTACTAAACACAACCATTTACCAGTACCTCCCACATATTCCATCTCTATATCGCAAAACTATTGCAAGGAATCAAACATATCATATTCAGTGATCCACAAGTTTTATGTAGGATTTTATGACTAACTATGCAATTGACCAATTCCTTTTGACTCTCTAAATAGATATAAGTGAAGCAAGAGATTTTAATTCTTTCTACAAAAATTCTCTAACAAATATAAGTGAAGCAAAAGAGCATTCTTCAAATAACGGTTTTCTATGTGAAGAGAAACAGGCAACCGAAACTTCAAATGATATAAGTGAAGCACATGAAGCATTCTATAAAGCCATACTCAAAAGATATAAGTGAAGTGCAATGAGAATTCTATAAATCAACCATGGACTGTATCATACCAGCATGGTGCATAACCGAAAAATGAAAACTAAATGCAAAAGACGCTCCAAGATTTGGACATATCACATGAATGAAACGAAACCGAAAACATACCGATACTTGTTGAAGAAAGATGAGATGCCTTCCGGGGCATCCCCAAGCTTAGATGCTTGAGTCTCCTTGAATATTTACTTGGGGTGCCTTGGGCATCCCCAAGCTTGAGCTCTTGCCTCTCCTCCTTCTCCTCACATCGAGACCTCCTCGATCTTCGAACACTTCATCCACACAAAACTTAACCAAACTTTTAGTGGTGGGGTTAGTGAATATGGCAATGAAATCCCATCATATACTCCTGTAACATTATTGTATAATTGTAAAAAAACATTACTCACTGTATGTTATCACAATTCTATGGCCCCAAGTCAAGGAGGCTTCAACAATAATTCAAACATATGCAAATAATGAAGCTATAACAGCAATCTGTGAAAACAGGACAGTCTGTAAAGATTTGAACATCCACCATACTTCTGTAACTCAAACAATTCTGAACTTATTAGGAAAAATAAAAATTTTGTATATCAAGACAGTGCAAAAAGTTTCAGAACCGTTTGACGTCCCAGTAAAAAAATATAAAATCGCGCACTACAGCCAAAGTTTCTGTTTTGCACCGCACAAACCAACAAGAAATTTAAACATCCTAAAGGAAAATCTTGGCACATTATTTTTATAATACAATGGAATTGTACAAGGAGATAATTTTTTTTAAAGTTTATGTAATTAAGATTCACAAAGTTTCCGTGAGCATGAGCAAAGTTCAAGGACGTCCCCCACTTCAACGGTGTTCGTCTCTCTCACTTTCACTTTCCTTTTTGAAAAGTTTTAAGTTTCCCCCCTATATTTTTTTTTTAAAACTATATAAAAGCACTCAACATAAATAAATGACTCTCTAAAACTTCTGGGTTGTCTCCCTGGCAGCGCTTTCTTTAAAGCCATTAAGCTAGGCATAAAGTGCTCAAGTAATGAATCCACCCGGATCCCAAGGTATATCAAAGCCGATTTGAATTAACAATGATTTGGCATTTACTAGTGAACACAAAGCAACATATATCAAGCAATGACGAAGTCTAACTCTCTTCCTATGCATCGGCATGTCATACAAGAACAATTCATGCACATCAAGTAAAGGCCAATACATAGCATAAGCAGTTTCCTGCAATTTTTTCGTGTTGGAAACATAAAGAGGCGGAGATGTAGTAACTCTCTCATAATAATTGCAAGTAGGAGCAGCAAGCACATGCATATTATATTCATCAAAATTATCATGTGAAATGGTAAAAGGCGACCCATCAATGTAGTCCTTAATAAGTGCAAACTTATCTGATATAGTGTAGTTTGGAGAATTCAAAAAGATAATAGGACTATCATGTGTGGGTGCAATAGCAACAATTTCATTCTTAACATAAGGAACTATAGCAAGTTCATCTCCATAAGCATAATTCATATTGGCATCTTGGCCACAAGCATAGCAAGCATCAATTTCATCAAAAAGGGATATTTCAAATGAATCAACGGGATCATAGCAATTATCATAGCATTCATCCTTCGGTAAGCATGAAGGGTGATTAAACAATGTATGAGTTGAAGAGTTACTCTCATTAGAAGGTAGGCACAGCTAGCTAATCCGCTCTTCCTCCTTTTGTTATTCGCTCTCCTCATCATCTTTTTCATCCAATGAGCTCACAGATTAATCAATTTCTTCTTCCATAGACTCCTGCAAAATATTAGTCTCTTCTTGGACAGCGGAGATTTTCTCAATAAATTCAACAATATCGGAATTATATTTATAATTATCATAGCAATATTTAAGGATGGCAAAATTTTCAGGTCTATAAACACCATCATCAAAAGCTTCATACTTTAAAAACAAAGATTCAATTTCATAAGCACCCTTAAAAGCAACAAATTCTTCTATTCGTTCCACATCATAGTAATCATATATACCATTAGCATAAGAAGCTAAGGTTTCATTATCATTAAGTTTGCATGAAAAGGGAAGATGTGGAGCGTTCATCCTAGAGCAATAAGACTAATCATATCTTAAGCATAAATCCCGAGCATACCAATGCAACATATAAATTTGATCCCATAAAAGTTTCCCTTTTTGTGTCAACCGATAATCCCGAAAGTATTCACGTTGATGCAATGTTACTCCCATTATCATGTTGAATGGGGTTTTCTCAGGATTATCAAAGTAGTGCATAGTATTTTTTCACATAACGAGCATCGAGGGTTTTAGGAGGTTCCCCATCTCCATGAGTAGCAAGTACAACTAATTTTTTGGGTGTTTTGTGTTCCATATCCATAACTAAAGATAGGGAACAACTTAGAACATGAAATAAAAGCTATTTAGTGATAAAGCAAACAAGCACACACGAGAATATTCACCCCACGCTATTGCTCCTGGGCAACGGCGCCAGAAAAATGTAACGCCCACGATGCGGCTATATCTCCCACGTGTCGAGGCACGACTTAGAGCCATAACCGCATTGTGGTTTTGTCGCAAGAAGGGTCATCTTCACACAATCCCATGTAATGAACAAGAATGGGATAACGAGAGTTGGCTTACAATCGCCACTTCACACAATACATAAATATAATTCATACATCATCCAAAATCCACACATAGACCGACTACGGTCAAAACCAAATGAAAATAAGATAACCCCAAATGCTAGATCCCCGATCGTCCCAACTGGGCTCCACTACTGATCATCAGGAAAAGACACATAGTAACGACCACGTTCCTCATCGAACTCCCACTTGAGCTCGGTTGCGTCATCTGCACTGGCATCATCGGCACCTGCAACTGTTTTGGTAGAATCTGTGAGTCACGAGGACTCAGCAATCTCACACCCGCGAGATCAAGACTATTTAAGCTTACAGGAAAGGATGGTGTAATGAGGTGGAGCTGCAGCAGGCACTAAGCATATATGGTGGCTAACATACGCAAATGAGAGTGAGAAGAGAAGCAACGCAACGGTCACGAAGCTATAAATGATCAAGAAGTGAACCTGAAACTACTTACGTTCATGCATAACACAAACCGTGTTCACTTCCCGGACTCCGCCGAGAAGAGACCATCACGGCTACACACACGGTTGATGTATTTTAATTAAGTCAGGTGACAAGTTCTCTACAACCGGACATTAAAAAATTCCCATCTACCTCATAACCGCGGGCACGGCTTTCGAAAGATAATACCCTGCAGGGGTGTCCCAACTTAGCCCATTATAAGCTCTCACGGTCAACGAAGGATAAACCTTCTCCCGGAAAGACCCGGTCAGTCTCGGAATCCCGGTTTACAAGACATTTCGACAATGGTAAAACAAGACTAGCAAAGCCGCCCGAATGTGCCGAAAAATCTCGATAGGAGCTGCACATATCTCGTTCTCAGGGCACATCGGATAAGTCAAGCTACGAGTAAAACCAGGCCTCGAGTTTCCCCGTGGTGGCCCCGCAGGCTGCTCGGTTCAGACCAACACTCGAAGGAGCACTGGCCCGGGGGGGTTAAATAAAGATGACCCCCGGGCTCGCGAAAACCCAAGGGAAAAGGCTTAGGTGGCAAATGGTAAAACCAAGGTTGGTCCATGCTGGAGGAGTTTTATTCAAAGCGAACTGTCAAGGGGGTCCCATAAATCACCCAACCGTGTAAGGAACGCAAACTCAAGGAACATAATACCGGTATGACGGAAACTAGGGCGGCAAGAGTGGAACAAAACACCAGGCATAAGGCCAAGCCTTCCACCCTTTACCAAATATATAGATGCATTAATTAAATAAGAGATATTGTGATATTCCAAAATATCCATGTTCCAACATGGAACCAACTTCAACTTCACCTGCAACTAGCAACGCTATAAGAAGGGCTGAGCAAAAGCGGTAACTTAGCCAAACAACGGTTTGCTAGGAAAGGATGGTTACAGGCTGTCATGGCAATATGGGAGGCATGATATAGCAAGTGGTAGGGAGCGCAGCATGGCAAAAGAACGAACAACTAGCAAAGCAAAGATAGAAGTGATTTCGAGGGTATGGTCATCTTGCCTGCAAGGTTCTCAGAGTTGTCGAAAGCTTGATCCTTGTAAGCGTACCCAACAAGTTCCTCGTTCATGAACTCGTCTCCCGGATCTACCCAAAACAAGAACACAATCAATGGAACCACAATCAATCACGGGAAAAGCACAAGCAACATGGTGCAAAACATGTATGATATGCGAGATATGGTATGCGATGCATATGCGTGCTCCGGAAGAAAAATGATGAACAAGACAGTAACTTGGCAAACCAAGTATGCCACTGGAATGATGAGATGATTTCGGTCGAAATCGATATAAAGATCACCGGAAACGGATGCACGGTTTGCAAATGGCAAGCAAAACAAGAATGACACGAATCTGCGATTAACAGCATGATAGCACTTAGAATGCAACAAGAAACTATGGTACAGCACTCGAACATAGCAAAAAAGCATATGGCAGTAATATACAGGTGATGCTTGACAAAAGATGAACACTGAGCTATCGCTAGATAACAACAGACCAGATTCAAACAAGCATGGTAAAAGTGCAAAAGATAACAGCTTCACAGACTTGGTGAAATTACTGGACATGCCTGAAACAGCATCAGGTAGCAATGTTCAGAGCAAGCAAAACACATACTACAGGAACTTAACATAGAAAACCAAGGCATGGCATGAATCTACTAAATTTATATGACAAAAGTCCCTTACTGACCAAAAGCCAAAAAGGACCAGAAGATACGATGGCAACCATGTAAACATAGCAAGTTTAGTTAACAGGTTCCAGACTTAGCAGAAAACAGAGCATGGCAGAAACAGTATTATGAAGGCAACTTTGTGAGCTTGATGCACTCATCAAAAAGCAATCCATGACAAAACAAGCATACTGACAGCAATATGGCATGTTTATGAATCTATACATGGCAAGAGAAAATACATAGCATGTATTAAACAACTACAACAAGCTTGGCAAAATTGAATAACACGTAAACAATCTGCCAGGAACATTTTATAGCAAAAGTAGAGCAAGATTGAGTCATGCTATGGCACTCCATAATTGCAAACAAGGGCATGAATGGATAAAATACAACAATAGTTCCAAAACATCCTTACTGATCATCACCAAAATAAGCATGGATCCCTCTGTAGACACATGGATACATAGCAACAAAATAACAGCAGTCACAGACTTAGTAAAATGACCAAGTCTCTGAAAACAGAAACATTACGAAGCCTAGTTTGCATGCTTGTGCTAGTCACCAAAGAGATCAAAAAAATACATGGCATACACCTCTGTAAAGATGGCATGGCATACATCAAAATACATGTAGAGCTCATGCCCATAAGATGCACAGATTAAACGCAACAAAAATAACAAATCCACAAGTTCTGATAAGTAACAGCAGTTAACAGCAACTAGCACTCTTGCACCAGAGATTTGGGCATCAAGATGGACTCAAATGAACATGGCATAATGGAACAAAATGAAGAGCATCACGAGGCGAATATTTTGGTATATTACATGCACGAAACGGAGTTATATGCAGAGAGTTATGATGCAATGAACAGGAGCATATCATGTAAGAATCTAGGACTTAGAGAAATCGGGGGAGAGAAGGAAGTCAACCCTGCGTCTGGATCCAGATCGGATCGAGGCCGAGCTCGGCTCACCGGCGCTGGGGCTGCTGCTGGCCGGAGCGGAGGAGGCCGGAGGAGAGGAGGGAGACGCGGCCGGCCGGAGGGAGGAGGAGCTCGGGGTCGACCTCGCCGGAGAGGGGGATCTCCGGGCGCGCGGGGCGCGGGCTCGGACGGCGGCCGGGCGAGCTCGCCGGCGCAGCGACGCCGGC
>NC_057814.1:358785912-358910811 GCF_018294505.1 Triticum aestivum
CGGCCTCGGGGGGCGGCTTGCCACGTGGCAGCGCCTGATTGGCGCGGGGCGGCGGCGGCTGGTTCGTCCGGCGGCGGCGGACACGTCCGCCCGCGGAGAGGGGAAGGGGACTAGGGTTTGACCCGGATTTCGGAGGGGAAGGTGTTTTTATAGGTAGAGGGAGCTAGGAGACTCCAAACGGAGTGCGGTTTTCGCCCACACGATCGTGATCGAACGACCTAGAGCATGGAAGAGACTTAGAGGGGTTTTGGGCTGTTTAAAGGGGGGTTTTGCTGCAACACACAAAAGGACTTTGTGGTTACCCGGTTAACCGTTGGAGCATCAAACGACCTCCAAATGGCACGAAACTTGACAGGTGGTCTACCGGTGGTATACCAAGGCCACTTGGCAAGCCTCGGTCCATTCCGAGAACGTTCAACACCTGCTCATGAAAAGAAAACAAGAGGGGTGCGCCGGAGGAGGTAGGAGTGCCGGATTGCAAAACGGACAACTGGGAAAATGCTCGGATGCAAAAGTCGAACACGTATGCAAATGAGATGCACATGATATGAGATGCATGACATGAACAAAATGCAAAAACGAAAAACAAAACCCGACCACGGAGGGAATATCATAACACATAGCCGAAAATGGCAAGAGTTGGAGTTACAAATATGGAAAGTTACATCCGGGGTGTTACAAAAAAGGTCTTGATAACCCACAAGTATAGGGGATCGTTTGTAGCCTTCTTCGATAAATAAGAGTGTCGAACCCAACGAGGAGCTAAAGGTAGAACAAATATTCCCTCAAGTTTTATCGACCACCGATACAACTCTATGCACACTTGACGTTTGCTTTACTGAAAACAAGTATGAAACTATTTTGTAGGTGTGATGCTAGAACTACTTTGCAAGAATAAAACTAGAAGTACTTTGCAAGATAATAAAAGTTAGGTGTTTAGAAAAAGGATTTGTGTCAACAAGAAAGTTATTTGTCCCTAGGCAATCGATAACAAGTATCGGTAATCATTCTTGTAATTTTATATGAGGGAGAAGCATGAGCTAACATACATTCTCTACTTGGATCATATGCACTTATGATTGGACCCTAGCAAGCATCCGCAACTACTAAAGATCATTAAGGTCGTGAAACCCAATCATGGCATTAAGTATCAAGTCCTCTTTACTCCCATACGCCATAACCCACCTACTCGGCTTTTGATATGTCTCCGACGTATCTATAATTTTTGATTGCTCCATGCTATATTATCTTCTGTTTTGAACATTATTGGGCTTTATTATTCACTTTTATATTATTTTTTGGACTAACCTATTAACCGGAGGCCCAGCCCAGAATTGTTGTTTTTTGCCTATTTCAGATTTTCGCAGAAAAAGAATATCAAACAGAGTCCAAACGGAATGAAACCTTCGGGAACGTGATTTTTGGAACGAACAAGATCCAGGAGACTTGGACCCTACGTCAAGAAACAAAAGAGGAGGCCACGAGGTAGGGGGCGCGCCTACCCCCCCAGGGCGCGCCCTCCACCCTCGTGGGCCCCCTGTTGCTCCACCGACGTACTCCTTCCTCCTATATATACCTACGTACCCCCAAACGATCAGATACGGAGCCAAAAACCTAATTCCACTGCCGCAACCTTCTGTACCCACGAGATCCCATCTTGGGGCCTGTTCCGGAGCAACGCCGGATGGGGCATCCATCAAAGAGGGCTTCTACATCAACACCATAGTCTATCCGATGAAGTGTGAGTAGTTTACCTCAGACCTTCCTCTCTCTTTTTGGATCTCAATACAATGTTCTCCCCCTCTCTCGTGGAGATCTATTCGATGTAATCTTCTTTTTGCGGTGTGTTTGCTGAGACCGATGAATTGTGGGTTTATGATCAAGTTTATCTATGAACAATATTTGAATCTTCTCTAAATCCTTTATGTATGATTGGTTATCATTGCAAGTCTCTTCGAATTATCAATTTGGTTTGTCCTACTAGATTGATCTTTCTTGCAATGGGAGAAGTGCTTAGCTTTGGGTTCAATCTTGCGGTGTCCTTTCCCGGTGACAGTAGGGGCAGCAAGGCACGTATTGTATTGTTGCCATCGAGGATAACAAGATGGGTTTTTTTATCATATTGCATGAATTTATCCCTCTACATCATGTCATCTTGCTTAAGGCGTTACTCTGTTTTCATGAACTTAATACTCTAGATGCATGCTGGATAGCGGTCGAAGAGTGGAGTAATAGTAGTAGATGCAGGCAGGAGTCGGTCTACTTGTCTCGGACGTGATGCCTATATACATGATCATACCTATATATTCTCATAACTATGCTCAATTCTGTCAATTGCTCAACAGTAATTCGTTCACCCACCGTAAAATACTTATGCTCTTGAGAGAAGCCACTAGTGAAACCTATGGCCCCCGGGTCTATCTTCATCATATTAATCTTCCAACACTTAGTTATTTCCTTTGCTTTTTACTTTGCTTTTATTTTACTTTGCATCTTTATCTCAAAAATACCAAAAATATTATCCTATCATATCTATCAGATCTCACTCTCGTAAGTGACCGTGAAGGGATTGACAACCCCTTATCGCGTTGGTTGCGAGGATTTATTTGTTTTGTGTAGGTGCGAGGGACTCGCGCGTAGCCTCCTACTGGATTGATACCTTGGTTCTCAAAAACTGAGGGAAATACTTACGCTACTTTGCTGCATCACCCTTTCCTCTTCAAGGGAAAACCAACGCAGTGCTCAAGATGTAGCAAGAAGGATTTCTAGCGCCGTTGCCGGGGAGGTCTACGCAAAAGTCAACATAACAAGTACCCATCACAAACCCTTATCTCCCGCATTACATTATTTGCCATTTGCCTCTCGTTTTCCTCTCCCCCACTTCACCCTTGCCGTTTTATTTGCCCTCTCTTTTTCGCCTCTTTTCCGTTGCTTGTCGTTATGGTAGTCCCTTATCTACTCCGTTGTCCCCTGAGTTTGAGGTCTTTCACTTCAAACAAAGACAAGGAGAAAACTTAAAAGATGCCTGGTTGAGAATAATGGAGTCTTATCGTAATTGTACCTTTGAAGTGAACCTGAGAATTTTGCTTCGCAATTTTTATGTTGGATTAAACATGTCTCATAGACAACTCTTGGATTGCGTTGCCAAAGGCAATTTTATTGAAATTGATCCCCATATTGCGCATGAAGTTATAGAAGGTATAGTGGGAACACTACCTCAACAAAAGGGGCCTCATCCTACCCAGGAAGAGACACAAGTTTTGGAAAAAAAATTGCGAAGTAACTAAGATTTTACAAAAGTCTCTTGAACCTCTTAAGAACGTTAGCGGAAATATTCACCGCATGAATATGTTGATTACTCTTTGCAATAAGCGGTTGGATTCTTTAGATCTAAAAATTTCAGAATATGAAGGGAAACGTAAAGAACCTCCCAGAGTCGAGCTTGATTCCGCTAAAAAGTTGAAAACCAAAGATGGCAATACCTAGATCTGTCCTTGCTTTTATGCCTAGCTAGGGGCGTTAAACGATAGCGCTTGTTGGGAGGCAACCCAATTTTATTTTTAGTTTTTTGCTTTTTGCTTCTGTTTAGGAATAAATCTTTGTTCTAGCCTCTGGTTAGATGTGTTTTTATGTTTTAATTGGTGTTTGTGCCAAGTTAAACCTATAGGATCTTCTTGGATGATAGTTATTTGATCTTGCTGTAATTTCCAGAAATTTTCTGTTCATGAAAATAATTTTTAAATATCACCAGAACGTGATAAAATACTGATTCTAATTGCTGCTGATCAATAAACAAATTTTCTAGGTCTTCCTATTTTGGCTGATTTTTTGGAGTTCCAGAAGTTTGCTTTAGTTACAGATTACTACAGACTGTTCTGTTTTTGACAGATTCTGTTTTTCGTGTGTTGTTTGCTTATTTTGATGAATCCATGGCTAGTAAAATAGTTTATAAACCATAGAGAAGTTGGAATATAGTAGGTTTAACACCAATATAAATAAAGAATGAGTTCATTACAGTACCTTGAAGTGGTCTTTTGTTTTTTTTCGCTAATGGAGCTCACGAGATTTTCTGTTGAGTTTTGTGTTGTGAAGTTTTCAAGTTTTGGGTGAAAGATTTGATGGATTATGGAACAAGGAGTGGCAAGAGCCTAAGCTTGAGGATGCCCATGGCACCCCCAAAATAATCTAAGGACACCAAAAAGCCAAAGCTTGGGGATGCCCCGGAAGGCATCCCCTCTTTCGTCTACTTCCATCGGTAACTTTACTTGGAGCTATATTTTTATTCACCACATGATATGTGTTTTGCTTGGAGCGTCTTGTATGATTTGAGTCTTTGCTTTTTAGTTTACCACAATCATCCTTGCTGTACACACCTTTTGAGAGAGCCATACATGATTTGGAAATTATTAGAACACTCTATGTGCTTCACTTATATATTTTGAGTTATATAGTTTTGCTCTAGTACTTCACTTATATCTTTCAGAGCACGGTGGTGGATTTGTTTTATAGAAACTATCGATCTCTCATGCTTCACTTAGATTATTTTGAGAGTCTTAAATAGCATGGTAATTTGCTTAAATAAACCTAATATGCTAGGTATTCAAGGTTAGTAAAAACTTTCTTATGAGTGTGTTGAATACTAAGAAAAGTTTGATACTTGATGATTGTTTTGAGATATGGAGGTAATAATATCAAAGTCGTGCTAGTTGAGTAGTTGTGAATTTGAGAAATGCTTGTGTTGAAGTTTGCAAGTCCCGTAGCATGCACGTATGGTAAACGTTATGTAACAAATTTGAAACATGAGGTGTTCTTTGATTGTCCTCCTTATGAGTGGCGGTCGGGGACGAGCGATGGTATTTTCCTACCAATCTATCCCCCTAGGAGCATGCGCGTAGTGCTTGGTTTTTGATGACTTGTAGATTTTTGCAATAAGTATGTGAGTTCTTTATGACTAATGTTGAGTCCATGGATTATACGCACTCTCACCCTTCCATCATTGCTAGCCTCTTCGGTACCGTGCATTGCCCTTTCTCACATTGAGAGTTGGTGCAAACTTCGCCGGTGCATCCAAACCCCGTGATATGATACGCTCTTTCACACATAAACCTCCTTATATCTTCCTCAAAACAGCCACCATACCTACCTATTATGGCATTTCCATAGCCATTCCGAGATATATTGCCATGCAACCTTCCACCATTCCATTTATCATGACACGTTCATCATTGTCATATTTCATAGCATGATCATTTAGTTGACATAGTATTTGTGGCAAAGCCACCGTTCATAATTCTTTCATGCATGTCACTCTTGGTTCATTGCATATCCCGGTACACCGCCGGAGGCATTCATATAGAGTCATACTTTGTTCTAGTATCGAGTTGTAATCATTGAGTTGTAAATAAATAGAAGTGTGATGATCATCATTTTCTAGAGCATTGTCCCAACTGAGGAATAAAAAAAGAGAGAAAGGCCATAAAAAAAGAGAAGGCCCAAAAAAAAGAGGAAAAAAAAGAGAGAAGGGACAATGTTACTATCCTTTACCACACTTGTGCTTCAAAGTAGCACCATAATCTTCATGATAGAGAGTCTCTCGTTTTGTCACTTTCATATGCTAGTGGGAATTTTTCATTATATAACTTGGCTTGTATATTCCAACAATGGGCCTCCTCAAGTGCCCTAGGTCTTCGTGAGCAAGCAAGTTGGATGCACACCCACTTAGTTTCTTTTGTTGAGCTTTCATACATTTATAGCTCTAGTGCATCCGTTGCATGGCAATCCCTACTCCTTGCATTAACATCAATCGATGGGCATCTCCATAGCTCATTGATTAGCCTCGTTGATGTGAGACTTTCTCCTTTTTTGTCTTCTCCACATAACCCCCATCATCATATTCTATTCCACCCATAGTGCTATGTCCATGGCTCGCGCTCATATATTGCGTGAAAGTTTATAGGTTTGAGATTACTAAAGTATGAAACAATTGCTTGGCTTGTCATCGAGGTTGTGCATGATGAGAGCATTCTTGTGTGACAAAGATGGAGCATGACTAAACTATATGATTTTGTAGGGATGAACTTTCTTTGGCCATGTTATTTTGAGAGGACATAATTGCTTAGTTAGTATGCTTGAAGTATTATTATTTTTATGTCAATATGAACTTTTATCTTGAATCTTTCCGATCTGAATATTCATACCACAATTAAGAAGAATTACATTGAAATTATGCCTAGTAGCACTCCACATCAAAAATTCTGTTTTTATCATTTACCTACTCAAGGACGAGCAGGAATTAAGCTTGGGGATGCTTGATACGTCTCCAACGTATCTATAATTTTTGATTGCTCCATGCTATATTATCTTCTGTTTTGGACATTATTGGGCTTTATTATTCACTTTTATATTATTTTTGGGACTAACCTATTAACCGGAGGCCCAGCCCAGAATTTTTGTTTTTTGCCTATTTCAGAGTTTCACAGAAAAAGAATATCAAACGAAGTCCAAACGGAATGAAACCTTCGGGAACGTGATTTTTGGAACGAACAAGATCCAGGAGACTTGGACCCTACGTCAAGAAACAAAAGAGGAGGCCACGAGGTAGGGGACGCGCCTACCCCCCAGGGCGTGCCCTCCACCCTCGTGGGCCCCCCGTTGCTCCACCGACGTACTCCTTCCTCCTATATATACCTATGTACCCCCAAACGATCAGATACAGAGCCAAAAACCTAATTCCACAGTCGCAACCTTCTGTACCCACGAGATCCCATCTTGGGGCCTGTTCCGGAGCTCTGCTGGAGGGGGCATCCATCACGGTAATTCGTTCACCCACCGTAAAATACTTTTGCTCTTGAGAGAAGCCACTAGTGAAACCTATGGCCCCCGGGTCTATCTTCATCATATTAATCTTCCAACACTTAGTTATTTCCTTTGCTTTTTTACTTTGCCTTTATTTTACTTTGCATCTTTATCACAAAAATACCAAAAATATTATCATATCATATCTATCATATCTCACGCTCGTAAGTGACCGTGAAGGGATTGACAACCCCTTATTGCGTTGGTTGCGAGGATTTATTTGTTTTGTGTAGGTGCGAGGGACTCGCGTGTAGCCTCCGACTGGATTGATACCTTGGATCTCAAAAACTGAGGGAAATAGTTATGCTACTTCGCTGCATCACCCTTTCCTCTTCAAGGGAAAACCAACGCAGTGCTCAAGAGGTAGCAGCTTTAAGTTTCCATCACTCTCGCAACCCACCATAAGCGAATCATGAACATATTGCAACACCCTACAGCGGGGGGCCTCACGTTTGCGTGAGACGGAGGGCACCGTAGGACAGCACCATAAATAAAATATACAATCATACCAACCAAGATCACGATTAACCCACAGGACAAAGCGGATCTACTCAAACATCACAGGATAACCATAGATCATTGGGAAATAATATATGGAGTTGAGCACCATGTTTAAGTAGATATTACAGCGGAGAGAAGGGATGTTACACCTCTGCATAGATGGGGAGAGAGTTGGTGTTGACGGTAGCAAGATTGTTGATGTAGATCGCCGTCCCGATCGTTGCCCCGACGGTGTTCCGGTGCCACCGGAAGCGAGGGGGAGAGAGGCCCCCTCCTTCTTCTTCTTCCTTGGCCTCCCCCTAGATGGGAGGAGGGTTCCCCCTCTGGTCCATGGTCTCCATGGCGGCAGAGGGGCGGGAGCCCCTCCGAGATTGGATCTCCCTCTCTATTCTCTTCTGTTTCGCACTCCCTGATCTAGCGGAAAACCGTTTCTTATATTCCCAGAGATCCGTAACTCCGATTGCGCTGAGATTTTAACACGATTTTTTTATGGATATAAGCTTCCTTGCGCCCAAAGTACAGCTCCAACCGACGTTTGAGGAGGGCACAACCCACCACCACGCACCAGGCGCCTCTGGCGCGCCCTGGTGTCTTGTGGGCTGTGTGGGCCTCCGTTTGCGGTGATTCCAACTCCCAAAAATCACATATATTCCGAAATAATTCTCCGTGAAATTTTATTGCATTTGGACTTCGTTCGGTATGGATACTCTGCGATACAAAAAACATGCAAAAAACAGGAACTGGCACTTGGCATTGGATCAATAGGTTAGTCCAATAAATCATATAAAAAGTTGCCAAAAGTATGTAAAAGTTCTTTAATATTGGCATGAAACAATCAAAAATTATATATACGGGGGAGATGTATCAGGATACCCCCCAATTTCCATTAATAGAAACCATTTGATGTTCACAACACTACGGTCAGCCTGCTAAACAGGTTCATTCATTACTAGTTTCAGCAAAGTGCTCATGTCATAGACACTGAATACATCACGAGTGCTACATACACTGCAAATAAAGAGACAATCATCATACAGAGCACATTGATTTTGCCCATTATCTTCACAAGCTCTTTCATCTCCTCATTGCTGTCAAGGACATTCAGCAGCTGTTGCTTAGCCATGATCAGAGGAACTGCATCTTTAACCTTCTGTTGTACATCTTCCTCTTATGTCGTTCCTTCAGTTACTTGTCCAACACCCCAACCTGCTGGTATTGGGATTCCTCGGCTAACCAAATAATCAGCATAGTTGCACTCCCCCACATCAGCAACTTCCCAGAAATGCAAATCACACGAATCTTCCCTTTTCTGCACGAATCAAATTAGAAGATCATCAACCAAACTATCAAAAAAAATCTGCAACTGAAAGCAGCAGAACAACACTTAAACATATTACTACCCCATGATTCGGGCATTTGTAGAAGACTCGGCCAGGGTTGAGGATTGTGGTTGAGACGCGACGGATGACTCTGCGTGATATGCAGCAGTGGCACCATACCAACGACAGCGGGTTGCGATGAGCAACCAGCTGCGGTGCGTGTGTCGGCGGGGGTGTGAAGAGACCCACAGGCGATGGTACGGGTGGCGACTTGGCACATATTCCGTTGTTGCCTGCTGAAGAGTAGGTGGACGAGAAGCCAACAGACATGGTTGCTGCGGCCAGAGCTTCTGATGCTAGGCAGAGTAAGTAGAGAAGAGGAGAAGCGAACGTTGGATATGTTAGTTTCATTACTTGCATAGTAGCATAGCACCATATATAATCATAGTCTAGGTTTGCATTCGAACCAGCTACAGGAGCACATCTCTCTTTTTCTAAAACTCAACAACGTCTCTTTACTAGTACACTAGCTTCTTCTGTACGCCTTCTCAAGTCTTTGATTTTCTTTTTTTGTTTGCGAGGAAGGAAGGAGGACAAAATTGAGAGTTCCTGGGATTCAAACCCACGACCTCTCGGTTGAAAACCAAAGGTCCTAGTTACTTATGTGACGAATGTTCCCTGGGAGGAGGACGATAGACAAACGCATTTTCCTCACGGTTTTAGTTGCGACGCAAGATCGAACGGTCGCAGTTTCCGTAATGTTATCAGGTGAATGAGCCTAGTTTTTCTTTTCTTCCTATATATAAAAAAGTATGCTACTTGGTGTCGGCTTAGTAAACAAACGATTGTGCCAACCTTGACCGTTGGATTGACATTCAACGTCTGTCATGTTTCTTCAGTATCTTCTTCCTCCAGCCGCCAAAGCCAAACCAGCGCTGGCGGGACCGCCTGCTCCCGCCTCCCACGGCTGGCTGTGCTGTCGCGCACGCAATATGGCCACATCGCACCCTAAAACTCTGCGCATCTTACCCGGCTCTTGTTTGTGCCCGTCCGAGGCCTCACCATCGTCCTCCGCCTTGGTTCACTCGCCGCAGCGCCACCCTCTGGTGTTGTCAACATGGTCAATAACCGAGAGGAATAAGGAGATGACTGTACATGGTGAGGATGATAGTAGGGACCCACCAGGATCATGGCAGTAGGCAAGCAAGTGCCTCCTTTATTACAAGAAAAAAAGGGTTCCTCCTGATGGTTTCCTGACATCTGGGTCGCCCGCCACTGTCAACGTAGTCAATAAGCGAGATAACTGCACAAGGAGCAGTAGACACTCGGGAACCAGCAGCGCGCGCAATATTTTTTGGGACGGAGAAGGGTATCAACTAGGTTGTGCTGGAGCTGTGGCCCGTCTAGCCCAGGCTTTTATTTCATATGTTTACCACATGACCAGCCCATTTTTTTCTTTTTGAAAATGGCTAGCCTAGCTATTTTGTTTTTTGCAGAATAACCAACGTAGGCCTACTTGCTTTTCTACGCCCTGCTGGGCCTGAAATCTTTCAAGACAAGGAGGGATGCATTCGGGCTTGCCCAGAAAATAGGCTATAAGTAATAAGAAATGGGCTATAAGTAATAATAAATGGGCTGTAAGATGGAAAAATACAGCAAACATGCAATTAGTTCCAAAATAATTTTTTCTTTCGGATTTTGATATTTTAAATTTCATTGTTTTTGTGCGGGTAAAATTTCATTGGATTTAAATTAAGGTATGTTTATTTTATAAATTAATTTGAATCTGGCTAGAAATTTCGGGCTGTATGCTGTTTGGGACAGATTTGGAGGCTGACTTGTGGGTCTACTAGGTTGACGTGTATGAAAGGCCTTGTCAACTTAGTCCACAAACGATTCTAGCAGTAGTGACCGTGGGATGTTAATCCAACGGCCATGCTGCTTCTTCAGTATCTGATTGCTCTATCCACCCAAACCAGCGCCGGTGGGACTGCCTGCTCCCGCCTCCCGTGGCCGGCTGTGCTGCTGCACAGGCCGCACCGCCACACCCTACTCCATCTCTGGCCAGGCCATTCCTCTACTCACCCACACCTCCTGTTATTTTCCAGCGATGGGAGCCGAACCAGTAAACCCTCATACTACCCACCGTGTGGGCAACCACTGCCGAGTCTTCCCCGGCTCCAGGTCGTTCCCTTCCTAGGCCTCGCCGTCGTCCACCGTCCTGGTGCTCTCGGTGCGGCGTGGTCAACGAACGACATCCATCGGAAGAGGACTGTATGTGGAGAGGCTGATAGTTGGGTCCACGGTCGCACGCAAGGAAGTGCCTCCTTATTACGCGCAAAATAATGATTCCTCCACCTGACAGCGGGGACCCACCGGAAGGGCCTCTGTATTTCGCGAAAAAAACGTTCCTCCCGCTGACAGCTCGGACTCACCAGCTATATCTTCGGACGGAAGGAAGTGCCTCCTTATTACGCACAAAAAATGAATACTCCCCCAGCTAACTGGGACCCGGCATAGTGGGAGGCTGACTTGCGGGCCTACTAAGTTGACGCGGGCGGAGGGCTTTGTCAACTTAGTCAATATGAACGATTCTAGCTCCAGTGATCGTACGATGTCCATCCAACTGCCGTAGTGCTTCTTCAACCTCTGGTCTTCTTGCTCCAGCCTCCCAAACCAGCGCCGGTCGTGCCGCCTGCTCCTGTCTCCCGTGGCCAGCTCTGCTGCCGCGCAGGCCTAACGGCCCCACCCTACTCCAACCTCTGGCTAGGCCATCCCTCTACTCACCCACAACCCCTGTTATTCTGCGGCGATGACAGCCTCACACCGCAGCCGAACCAGTCAACCCCCGTACTCCTCTCCGCATGGGCATCCATTGTCGCGTCTTCCCCGACTCCGCGTCGTCCCCTTCCTAGGCCTTCTCGTCGTCCACCCTTGGTGCTCTCGGCGCGGCGTGGTCAATGTGGTCAAGGAATGGCTTCCATCGGAAGAGTACTATACGTGAAGAGGTTGACAGCTGGGTCCACGGCCGCAGCAAGGAAGTGCCTCCTTATTACACGCAAAATAATGATTCCTCCACCTGACAGCAGGGACCCACCGGATGGGCTACCGTTTTTCGTGAAAAAACATTTCCCCCTGACTGCTGCGACCAACCAGCTACATCTTCGCACGCAAGGAAGTGCGTCCATATTACGGGCAAAAAATATGATTCTCCCCCTGACAGCTGGGACCCACCAGCTCTATCTTCACACGCAAGGAAGTGCCTCCTTACCTCCCTGACAGCTGGGACCCACCCGGTCAAACCGTACGTAGGGTTGTCTGTCTGGTCGTGAACGTGTACGTACATACTGGTCGATTAGTCTGTCTGCAGGCTGCAGCGATGAACCGTGGCCGAGTAAGGAAGGGCACGTGTCGTAGTAGAGGCGCGGACGTAGCATGTCACACAGTCCCGTCAATATCATGTACACGTACGTACAACCAGGGTGCAAGAAAGTAAATACGGCCACATACGTACATACAGGCGGGATCTCGAACACCTACTCGCGCATACGTACGGCCAGGGCTCGTGTACATGGAGAGGCAGCAGAGAGCAGCGACGACGTCCTGTTCATCGGCAGCAAACCAGCTGGGTCGGAACGGAGAAACTGTGTCGTGTTCATCGGGAGGCAACGGAATGCGTCCTATTCATCGGGAGCCAACCGGCTTGGACGGAACAGCCGAAACGAGGCCTAGCGTACCGCATAACGGAGGAAATGGCCTTCTGTTCGACCGCCTACGGTCGAAACGGGGTCCTGTTCACCGGGAGGGGTCTAGCATACCACAAAACAAAGGAAACGGGCTTTTCTTCGACCTCCTACGGTCGAAACGGGGTCCTGTTGATCGGGAGGGGTGTGGCACACCGCAAAACAGAAGAAACGGACTTCTCTTCGACCTCCTACGGCTGAAACTGGGGTCCTGTTCATCGGGAGGGGTGTGGCGTTGATGACCCACAAGTATATGGGATCAATTGTAGCCTTTTCGATAAGTAAGAGTGTCGAACCCAACGAGGAGCAGAAGGAAATGACAAGTGGTTTTCAGCAAGGTAATGTGTGCAAGTGCTGAAATTGTAAGTAACAGAGTAGTTTGACAGCAAGATAATTTGTAACGAACAAGTAACGCTAATAGTAACAAAGATGCAGCAAGGTAGCCCAATCCTTTTGAGGCAAAGGACATGCCAAAACGGTCCCTTATAATAAACAAAGCGTTCTTGAGGGTACACGGGAATTTCATCTAGTCATTTTCATGATGTTGGTTCAATTCGTGTTCACTACTTTGATAATTTGATATGTGGGTGGACCGGTGCTTAGGTGTTGTTCTTACTTGAACAAACCTCCTACTTATGATAACCCCCTCGCAAGCATCCGCAACTACGAGAAAAGTATTAAGAATAAATTCTAACCATAGCATTAAACTCTTGGAACCAATCGCTCCCTTACGGAATAGTGCATAAACTAGGGTTTAAGCTTCTGTCACTCTCGCAACCCATCATCTAATTACTACTCCACAATGCGTTCCCTTAGACCCAAATATGGTGAAGTGTCATGTAGTCGACGTTCACATGACACCACTAAGGGTATCACAGCATACATACTATCAAAATATCAAACACATATCAAGTTCACATGGTTACTTGTAACAAGATTTCTCCCGTGACCTCAAGAACAAAAGTAACTACTCACAAATGATAATCATGCTCAAGATCGGAGGGGTATTAAATAGCATATTGGATCTGAACATATAATCTTCCACCAAATAAACCATATAGTAATCAACTACAAGGTGTAGTCAACACTACTAGTCACCCACAAGCACCAATCTATAGTTCCGGTACAAAGATTGAACACAAGAGATGAACTAGGGTTTGAGATGAGATGGTGATGTTGAAGATGTTGATGGAGATTGCCCTCCCCAAGATGGGAGAGTTGTTGGTGATGATGATGACGATGATTTCCCCCTCCGGGAGGGAAGTTCCCCCGGCAGAATCGCTCCGCCGGAGGGCAAAAGTGCTCCTGCCCAAGTTCCGCCTCGAGACGGCGGCGCTCTGTCCCGAAAGTCCTCTCCTTATTTTTTTTCTAGGTCAAAATGACTTATATACCAAAAGAGGGGCACCGGAGGTGGGCTGGGCTGAGCACAACCCACCAGGGTGCGCCTGGGGCCATGCGTGCCCTGGTGTCTTGTGCTCACCAGGTGGCCCCCCTCCGGTAGTTATTTACTCAAGTATTTCTTATTTATTCCATAAAAATTCCTCGTGAAGTTTCATCTTATTTGGAGTTGTGCAGAATAGGTGGCCTGACGTAGCTTTTCCAGGTCCAGATTTCCAACTGCCGAAATTCTCCCTCTTTCTGTGAACCTTGCAATTTATGAGAGAAAAGGCATTAGAATTACTCCAAAAATCATTATTATGCATAAAACATTATAAATAACAGTTGGTAAACATGATGGAAAATGGACGTATCAACTCCCCCAAGCTTAGACCTTGCTTGTCCTCAAGCGAAAACTGAAATCGAAAAAAATGTCCACATGCTTAGAGAGAGAGAGGTGTCGATAAAAACAAAATACGGACATAGAAGCATCATGTGAATTATTATAGCAACAACAAACTTAAACATATAAATTTTATCATAGACTTCTCATGAATAAGTAATGATTCATCGCACTATCGAAGTATAAAGCATAAACTCTATTGGAAACCAACAAACTATGTTCTCAGTCAACTTTGCAACTACAATTCATCATCTTTTCAAGAAGGGTCACGTATCGGAGCCTTTAGGCAAGTCCACATACTCAACCATCATATAGTCTTCTATGATTGCTAACACTCACCGCATACACATGAGCAAAACGTTTCAACTAGACATATAAAAAGATAAGGGCTTATAATTTCGCATCCCAACGTATTCACCTCAAGGGTGGTGTCAATAATAATAACTCATGCTACCCACATCCAACTGGATATATGTGCCTAAATATTTCCTCGCCACATGATGCTTGCCAAAAGAGAAAATAAAAAGGAATAGAGAGAAAAACTTTGACTCTTTGCATAAAAGTAAATACATAAAAGTAAAAGATAAGCCCTTCGCAGAGGGAAGTAGAGGTTGCCATGCGCTTTTTGTTTGTATGCTCAACCCCTTAGTGCAAAAGAACATCACGTTATATTGCCCCTTATGATAGCAACCTTTATTATGCAGTCTGTCGCTTTTATTCTTTGCTCTCACAAGTTCGTACAACGCTCAATTTTCTCTTACACTAAATGATCTAACACTTTTAGAAGAAATTTTTACCGCCTTATTGCACCGATGACAACTTACTTGAAGGATCTTACTCAATCCTTAGGTAGGTATGGTGGACTCTTGAAAATAAGATTCGGGTTCAAGGGTTTTTGGATGCACAAGTAGTATCTCTACTTGGTGCAGAATTTGTGGCTAGAAAAGATGGGGGGCAAGCACCACATGTTGAAGGATCTATGACAATATAACCTCTATGTGAATATGAACAAACATAAATCATTACATTGTTTTCCTTGTCAGACGTCAACAATTTTGGCATATAATATTTTGATGGGGGCTCACAATCACAAAAGATTTCCAGGATTGTGTATTTGCATGTGAATCTTCTCTTCCCTTATTAATTGTTTCATGAGTTGCATCACTGACCAATGTTATGTTTGTCAATCTCCAATAAAATTTTCTACTTATACTTTTCCTTATGTGATGTCATTACCTACCATAAGATTAGCATATGATCTTTTTCATTAATTTCCTTTATTTTTATTGAAACATTAAAGTAAAGAAAGCAAAACTCAAACTAAACTTTATTATATATCTCGCACACGATTACAAAGATAGATCACTAAGCAAGCTCTCAAAAAGAAAGGATCAAACTAAACTTTTATTCATCTAAAGCAAAAGATAACTACGGATTGAACTAAGATAAGTAAAGGCAAAAGATAGTGGAGGTGATACGATACCGCGGCACCTCCCCCAAGCTTGGCGTAAGCCAAGGGGAGTTCCCATACCCGATACTCAATTTTCCTTTGGTGATGAAGAAGAAGGTGGTGGTGATGAAGTGGCGATCTTGTCCTTCATGATCAAGAGATTCTCCAATCTACGGATGATGCTCCGGAGGGCGATGGTGAGCTCTTACAAGAGAATATTTTCACGGGTGAGATATTTATTTTGCACACGAACCATTTTGATGATCCAGAAGGCTTCGATATCAGTGGGGGTGAGATGATCATAATAAGGTTTAAGGATATCTTCTTCTTCTTCTTCATCGGCAGGCCAGGCCTGCTCAACCACCGTCGCTTGATCTCCGGTAGCCTCCTTGCTTTTGTCCCCTTTGACAGCTTCTATGGGCTCTTCTCTTTTCAGCTCGATCTTCATCAACCAAGCATCCTCTTCTACTTTGTTGGAGGAGGACGAAGACATAATGCATGGCTCAACATATCTGACCGAAAACAGCAATAAAAGAAAACAGAAGATTTCTCCGCGATACGGTGGTCAATAGGTTCGGGGGGGTATATAAAGATTTTTTATCTTGGGAAACAAGCAAACGGAAGAAAAATGGAGCCCGGAAGGTACCCCAGGTGGGCACAACCCACTTGGGCGCGCCCTGGTGTCTTGTGCCCACCAGGGCGACCTTCCTGGTTGTTTTTTATTTTCCTAATTTTTGTTATATTCCAAAACTGATAGAAAATATTTTTGCAGATTTTTGGGAGTCCGTTTACTTACTGTATCACGTACCTCCTCTTTTTCACGATTCTGGAGTATTTCGAAAGCTTTCTTTTATGTGTTCTTTCGGTGTCATAGTTTGGATAATATTGCTTTCAACAGTAATGGGCGTACCTGAGATATAATGTTTTATTCGTTGCCCATTAACAACCTTCGGGTTAATACCTTCGGCATTATTTATTTTGATAGCTCCAGATCGATAAACCTCCACTACAGCAGGATCCTACTAACGCGACACTACAATGAGAGACCCTTCGAGAAACTGTGTGCGATGCCATAATCATAAACGGTGGTGTATGAAAATCGTCAGAAATGTATAAAACGTCTGCGATGACGGATGCATCAAACGCGGTTCAGGTTTTAGTTGCATGTGCGATGAAGGGCATACGGTTTAGTTCAATTAACTGTTTGCGATGAGGAGGAACAAAAGAAACGGGTAGCCAGATGAAGGCATGTGCGATATAGAGCATACGGTTCACTCGGATGAACTGTTTGTGATTAGGCAACACAAAAGAAACGGGCAGCCAGATGAAGGTGTGTGCGATATACAGCATACGGTTCACTCGGATGAACTATTTGTGATTAGGCAACACAAAAGAGATGGTCAGCCAGATCAAGGTGTGCATGATTGAGGGCATACGCTTCAGAAGGATTAACTGTTTGCGATTAGGCAACAGAACAGAAACGGGTAAGCCAGATCAAAGTGTCTGCGATTGATGGCATACACTTCACATGGATGAACTGTTTGCGATTAGCCACAACAAACTGAAACAGTTAGATAGATCAACGGTGTGCGCTAGACGGGCACACCCATTCTAATTAAAAGAAGCGTGCGCGATGGTAATAACGAGCGAGCACGGTTGTTGGAACAAGACGTGTGCTGACGTTGCCTATTGCGGTGCACCCTATGGTGCAAACGCCACGTACGCGGCCGAGAAGGCGTACATGCCCTCGTTACGCCTTCCGGGAATAGTGCCGCACTTATAACCGTCAGTAAAGTTTGAGCATGCGTCCCGTCACAATTTTTTTTAGAAGAACAGGGAGGCCGCGACCCGTCACATTCCAAATTGCAAACATGTTCGCACCGATCAAAACCTAAACGGTTTCCCACTTAGGAGCGTATTACTACGCGGTTATAAATACTACTACTCCAAGATGACTGCACATTCCTCCTCAACTCCTCATCCACAAACACGGAAAAACAAACAAGTCATTCATCATCGTTCCCTTGCATCTGCCATGGCCAGCGTGAGTCCTGGGTCAAGAGATTGCCACCAGGGAGAGGCGAGCCTGGAAGCGGGAGCACGAGAGATGTCCTGCCTCGCTGCGAAAGCAGCCAACATGTCCCACCGCACGGCCGTAGCAGCAGAGAGGTCCCACCGCGCCGCCGAAGCAGCACGGAGGACCCGCCGCGCTGTCGATGCAGCAGACTGGTCCGGCCGCACCACGGAAGCAGAAGAGATGTTCCGCCGCGCCGCGAATGCAGCAGAGATGTCCTCCCGCGCCGCGGCGGCCTGGGAAAATGCCTCGCGGGCAGGCGAGGACTCTTACAGGCGCATGCGTGCCCTCGTCCTTAGGTAGATGTATCAGATCTCCAGGTGGGAGAGGTTGCAGGATGACCTGAAAGCCTCGTTTGAACAGTCTGCCGACGTCATCCGGCAACTAAATGAGAGCAATGTGAAGCTCCGGGCCGAGTGCGACCTGCTAAGGGCGAAGATCGTCGGAAGTGTGGAGCAGCAGGAGCAGACCACTGCCTTGTTTAGGAGCACCAGCGTCATCGTCGAGAAACTTATGGACGAGATGCCATGCTGCATCGAGCGCAGAAGGTGCTGGAGGAATCTGTGGATGCTCTCAAGCAGCATCTTGAGGACAAGAAAGAGCTCATCACCGCTCGCCGCGGAGACTAGTTCCTGCGGCTTGCAGCAACGCATCAAGAAAGTAGAGATCAGCGAGCCAGATCGTTGTCTTCCTTCTTCTTTTGCCCTTGTGTATTTCGGGCGTTGCCGCATGTGGCTTTTTTTAATTATGTTTCTAAATATGTAAGACAATTATTATCCACTATCATCGTCCTTATATTCATCATGCTTGTTATAAGTCACAGTCGATGCTATATAGGTCCGTCGAATCTTACATCAAGATCCGTGCAAAACTTTCTTTTCAGATTTTCATTTTTCTCTCTTAAATCTCAGTCCAGTGAGACATATAGCCACGCCGTAGAACAGGTGCTCGGGCGCCATTAATGGAGACGTTGGGAGGGAGGTGTGCGGCGGGTAGGGGTCAAAGGGCTCTCCTCCCGATGAGCATGCGCAGGGGTCTGATCGCACGCCTCCCGTACTCAAATAGCTACCCCGCACGGCACCTCCTAGCCAATAAAAAAAGGGGACGTGTGGCCGCACGTAATTGGTAAGTCGAACGCCCACAGTTTCAATAATACTTGTGTTTCCGATTTGTAACGTGACGGCACTTGTTCCTAAATGACTTTGTTGATTGTTAATGTGTGGGCCTTCGCAAATCGGACAGAAAAATTACCACGGCATGTTGGTGCCATGTCATGAGACCATGCCAAGTTTCATGATTTTCAGGCATCTGTTGGAATTACAGGAATTAAAAAACCAAGTTTCTCAATCTTTCCGGTCGAGCCACGACGCCCAGATGTTTGAATTTCACTTCCATCTCTTTCATGGGACCTAGAAATTCACCCAAGGACACACATGTGATTTTTCAAACAACTTTGGTGCACCGGAGCACGTGCTTGTAGTTCAAATTTCAGTTATGCACATTAAATGCCCAGAAACTCAATTAATGTATAAAAAAGGCCAAGCGAACACGGAATAATTCCAAAATTTATCATGATACTTCTATTTGGTCTAATCTGCCTGTGTAAAAAAATTAAGGCTGTAAAAGGCAGTGAACGTATGTCGTTTCGCACAGGGAGGTGACACGTTCCCTCTCGGAACCAGGAGCCTTCTTGAGGGAAGCTCCGGTTTGCAAGAAGCTTACACCAAAGCTTGTCCCAATTCGGCCAAAAAAATTAATGCAGCATGTTGGTGCCATGTCATGACACCATGCCAAGTTTCATGATTTTCAGCCGTGTTTTGGATTTACAGGAATTAAAAAGCCAAGTTTCTCAATCATCCCGGCCGAGCCACGACACCCAGATGTTTGAATTTTATTCCCATTTCTTGCATGGGACCTATAAATTCACCCAAAGACACACATGTGATCTTTCGGCAAACTTCGGTGCATTGGAGCATGTGCTTGTAGTTCAAATTTGAATTATGCACATTAAATGCCCAGAAACTCAATTAATGCATAAAAATGCCAAACGAACCCGGAATAATTCCAAATTTGAACACGACACTCATGTACTAGTTGCATGTTCACTGTACGTAAATGTTCTAGCAATTCAAACACCATCCTTTCCCTCCGTAACACCATTTTGTCTTTCAAAACATAAAAAAAACAGGTATACCACAAACAGTTTACTAGAAAGAATCGGGTGGGATGCGATATAAAATATCTTGGTGCACCGTCTTGTCTGGCTTACACAGGAAGCTTCGTCGTCTACAGTCCATCGCCCCCGCTTGAACCACACTTGCGCGCTAGTTTCTCGCGGCACCGAGCGAAACTTTTTTGCCACCACGGAAATATCTATCTCCCCGCTGTTGGGGAACGTAGTAATTTCAAAAAAATTCCTACACACACACAGGATCATGGTGATCCATAGCAACGAGAGGGGAGAGTGTGTCCACGTACCCTCGTAGACCGAAAGCGGAAGCGTTAGCACAACGCGGTTGATGTAGTCGTACGTCCTCACGATCCGACCGATCCAAGTACCGAACGCACGGCACCTCCGAGTTCAGCACACGTTCAACTCGATGATGTCCCGCGAGCTCCGATCCAACAAAGCTTCGCCGGAGAGTTTCGTCAGCATGACGGCGTGATGACGGTGATGATGATGCTACCGACGTAGGGCTTCGCCTAAGCACCGCTACGATATGATCGAGGTGGATTATGGTGGAGGGGGCACCGCACACGGCTGGGAGAGATCAACAGATCAACTTGTGTGTCTAGAGGTGCCCCCTGCCCTTGTATATAAAGGAGCAAGGGGGAGGCCGGCCGGCCCTATGGGGCGCGCCAGGAGGAGGAGTCCTCCTCCTAGTAGGAGTAGGACTCCCCTCTTTCCTACTCCTACTGGGAGGGGAAAAGGAAGGGGGAGAGGGAGAAGGAAAGGGGGGCGCCGCCCCCCCTCTCCTAGTCCAATTCGGACTAGAGGGGGAGGGGCACGCGGCCTGCCCTAAGCCAGCCCTCTATCTCTCCACTAAGGCCCATAAGGCCCACTATTTCTCCCGGGGGTTCCGGTAACCCTCCGGCACTCCGGTTTTCTCCGAAACCACCCGGAACACTTTCGGTGTCCGAATATAGTCGTCCAATATACTGATCTTTACGTCTCGGCCATTTTGAGACTCCTCGCAGCCATTTTGAGACTCCTCGTCATGTCCGTGATCATATCCGGGACTCCGAACTACCTTCGGTACATCAAAACACAAAAACTCATAATACCGATCGTCACCGAACTTTAAGCGTGCAGACCCTACGGGTTCGAGAACTATGTAGACATGACCAAGACATGTCTCCGGTCAATAACCAATAGCGGAACCTGGATGCTCATATTGGCTCCTACATATTCTACGAAGATCTTTATCGGTCAAACTGCATAACAACATACGTTGTTCCCTTTGTCATCGGTATGTTACTTGCCCGAGATTCGATCGTCGGTATCTCAATACCTAGTTCAATCTCGTTACCGGCAAGTCTCGTTACTCGTTCCGTAATACATCATCCCGCAACTAACTCATTAGTTACAATGCTTGCAAGGCTTATAGTGATGTGCATTACCGAGTGGGCCCAGAGATACCTCTCCGACAATCGGAGTGACAAATCCTAATCTCGATATATGCCAACTCAACAAGTACCTTTGGAGACACCTGTAGAGCACCTTTATAATCACCCAGTTACGTTGTGATGTTTGCTAGCGCACAAAGTGTTCCTCCGGTATTCGGGAGTTGCATAATCTCATAGTCATAGGAACATGTATAAGTCATGAAGAAAGCAATAGCAACATACTAAACGATCAAGTGCTAAGCTAACGGAATGGGTCAAGTCAATCACATCATTCTCCTAATGATGTGATCCCGTTTATGAAATGACAACTCATGTCTATGGTTAGGAAACATAACCATCTTTGATCAACGAGCTAGTCAAGTAGAGGCATACTAGTGACACTCTGTTTGTCTATGTATTCACACATGTATCATGTTTCCGGTTAATACAATTCTAGCATGAATAATAAACATTTATCATGATATAAGGAAATAAATAATAACTTTATTATTCCCTGTAGGGCATATTTCCTTCAGTCTCCCACTTGCACTAGAGTCAATAATCTAGATTACACAGTAATGATTCTAACACCCATGGAGCCTTGGTGCTGATCATGTTTTGCTCGTGAGAGAGGCTTAGTCAACGGGTCTGAAACATTCAGATCCGTATGTATCTTGCAAATCTCGATGTCTCCCACTTGGACTTGATCTCGGATGGAGTTGAAGCGTCTCTTGATGTGCTTGGTTCTCTTGTGAAATCTGGATTCCTTTGCCAAGGCAATTGCACCAGTATTGTCACAAAAGATTTTCATTGGACCCGATGCACTAGGTATGACACCTAGATCGGATATGAACTCTTTCATCCAGACTCCTTCATTTGCTGCTTCCGAAGGAGCTATGTATTCCGCTTCACACATAGATCCTGCCACGGCGCTTTGTTTAGAACTGCTCCAACTGACAGCTCCACCGTTTAATATAAACACGTGTCCGGTTTGCGATTTAGAATCGTCCGGATCAGTGTCAAAGCTTGCATCGACGTAACCATTTATGACGAGCTCTTTGTCACCTCCATAAATGAGAAACATATCCTTAGTCCTTCTCAGGTATTTCAGGATGTTCTTGACCGCTGTCCAATGATCCACTCCTGGATTACTTTGGTACCTCCCTACTAAACTAATAGCAAGGCACACATCAGGTCTGGTACACAGCATTGCATACATGATAGAGCCTATCGCTGAAGCATAGGGAACATCTTCAATTTTCTCTCTATCTTCTGCAGTGGTCGGGCATTGAGTCTTACTCAACTTCACACCTTGTCACACAGGCAAGAACCCTTTCTTTGCCTGATCCATTTTGAACTTTTTCAAAACTTTGTCAAGGTATGTGCTTTGTGAAAGTCCAATTAAGCGTCTTGATCTATCTCTATAGATCCTGATGCCCAATATGTAAGCAGCTTCACCGAGGTCTTTCATTGAAAAACTCTTATTCAAGTATCCTTTTATGCTATCCAGAAATTCTATATCATTTCCAATCAACAATATGTCATCCACATATAATATTAGAAATGCTACAGAGCTCCCACTCACTTTCTTTTAAATACAGGCTTCTCCAAAAGTCTGTATAAAACCATATGCTTTGATCACACTATCAAAACGTTTATTCCAACTCCGAGAGGCTTGCACCAGTCCATAAATGGATCGCTGGAGCTTGCACACTTTGTTAGCACCCTTTGGATCGATAAAACCTTCAGGTTGCATCATATACAACTCTTCTTCCAAAAATCCATTCAAGGATGCAGTTTTTACATCCATTTGCCAAATTTCATAATCATAAAATGCGGCAATAGCTAACATGATTCGGACGGACTTAAGCATCGCTACGGGTGAGAAAGTCTCATCGTAGTCAACTCCTTGAACTTGTCGAAAACCTTTTGCGACAAGTCGAGCTTTGTAGATAGTAACATTACCGTCAGCGTCTGTCCTCTTCTTGAAGATCCATTTATTCTCGATGGCTTGCCGATCATCGGGCAAGTCAACCAAAGTCCACACTTTGTTCTCATACATGGATCCCATCTCGGATTTCATGGCCTCAAGCCATTTTGCGGAATCTGGGCTCATCATCGCTTCCTCATAGTTCGTAGGTTCATCATGGTCTAGTAACATGACCTCCAGAACGGGATTACCGTACCACTCTTGTGCGGATCTTACTCTGGTTGACCTACGAGGTTCAGTAGTAACTTGATCTGAAGTTTCATGATCATCATCATTAGCTTCCTCACTAATTGGTGTAGATGTCACAGGAACCGGTTTCTGTGATGAACTACTTTCCAATAAGGGAGCAGGTACAGTTATCTCATCAAGTTCTACTTTCCTCCCACTCACTTCTTTCGAGAGAAACTCCTTCTCTAGAAAGGATCCATTCTTAGCAACAAAAGTCTTGCCTTCGGATCTGTGATAGAAGGTGTACCCAACTGTCTCTTTTGGGTATCCTATGAAGACACATTTCTTCGATTTGTGTTCGAGCTTATCAGGTTCAAGCTTTTCACATAAGCATCGCAGCCCCAAACTTTAAGAAACGAAAACTTAGGTTTCTTGCCAAACCACAGTTCATAAGGAGTCGTCTCAACCGATTTAGATGGTGCCCTATTTAACGTGAATGCAACCGTCTCTAAAGCATAACCCCAAAACGATAGCGGTAAATCTGTAAGAGACATCATAGATCGCACCATATCTAGTAAAGTACGATTACGACGTTCGGACACACCATTACGCTGTGGTGTTCCAGGTGGCGTACGTTGCGAAACTATTCCGCATTGTTTCAAATGAAGACTAAACTCATAACTCAAATATTCTCCTCCACGATCAGATTGTAGAAACTTTATTTTCTTGTTACGATGATTTTCCACTTCACTCTGAAATTCTTTGAACTTTTCAAATGTTTCAGACTTATGTTTCATCAAGTAGATATACCCATATCTGCTCAAATCATCTGTGAAGGTAAGAAAATAACGATATCTGTCGCGAGCCTCAACATTCATCGGACCACATACATCAGTATGTATGATCTCCAACAAATCTGTTGCTCGCACCATTCTTCCAGGGAACGGCGTTTTAGTCATCTTGCCCATAAGGCATGGTTCGCAAGTACCAAGTGATTCATAATCAAGTGATTCCAAAAGTCCATCAGAATGGAGTTTCTTCATGCGCTTTACATCAATATGACCCAAACGGCAGTGCCACAAATAAGTTGCACTATCATTATCAACTCTGCATCTTTTAGCTTCAATATTATGAATATGTGTATCTCCACTATCGAGATTCAAAAAGAATAGACCACTCTTCAAGGGTGCATGACCATAAAAGATATTACTCATATAAATAGTACAACCATTATTCTATGATTTAAATGAATAACCGTCTCGCATCAAACAAGATCCAGATATAATGTTCATGCTCAACGCTGGCACCAAATAACAATTATTCAGGTCTAATACTAATCCCGAAGGTAGATGTAGAGGTAGCGTGCCGACCGCGATCACATCGACTTTGGAACCATTTCCCACGCGCATCGTCACCTCGTCCTTAGCCAATCTTCGCTTAATCCGTAGTCCCTATTTTGAGTTGCAAATATTAGCAACAGAACCAGTATCAAATACCCAGGCACTACTGCGAGCATTAGTAAGGTACACATCAATAACATGTATATCACATATACCTTTGTTCACCTTGCCATCGTTCTTATCCGCCAAATACTTGGGGCAGTTCCACTTCCAGTGACCAGTCCCTTTGCAGTAGAAGCACTCAGTCTCAGGCTTAGGTCCAGACTTGGGTTTCTTCTCCTGAACAGCAACTTGTTTGCCGTTCTTCTTGAAGTTCCCCTTCTTCTTCCCTTTGCCCTTTTTCTTGAAACTGGTGGTCTTGTTGACCATCAACACTTGATGCTCCTTCTTGATTTCTACCTCCGCAGCCTTTAGCATTGCGAAGAGCTCGGGAATTGTCTTATCCATCCCTTGCATGTTATAGTTCATCACGAAGCTCTTGTAGCTTGGTGGCAGTGATTGAAGAATTCTGTCAATGACACTATCATCCGAAAGATTAACTCCCAGTTGAATCAAGTGATTGTTATACCCAGACATTTTGAGTATATGTTCACTGACAGAACTATCCTCCTCCATTTTGCAGCTGTAGAACTTATTGGAGACTTCATATCTCTCAATCCGGGCATTTGCTTGAAATATTAACTTCAACTCCTGGAACATCTCATATGCTCCATGACGTTCAAAACGTCGTTGAAGTCCCGGTTCTAAGCCGTAAAGCATGGCACACTGAACTATCGAGTAGTCATCAGCTTTGCTCTGCCAGACGTTCATAACATCTGGTGTTGCTCCTGCAGCAGGTTTGGCACCTAGCGGTGCTTCCAGGATGTAATTATTTTGTGCAGCAATGAGGATAATCCTCAAGTTACGGACCCAGTCCGTGTAATTGCTACCATCATCTTTCAACTTTGCTTTCTCAAGGAACGCATTAAAATTCAACGGAACAACAGCACAGGCCATCTATCTACAACAACATAGACATGCAAAAACTATCAGGTACTAAGTTCATGATAAATTAAAGTTCAGTTAATCAAATTATTAAAGAACTCCCACTCAGATAGACATCCCTCTAATCATCTAAGTGATCACGTGATCCATATCAACTAAACCATGTCCGATCATCACGTGAGATGGAGTAGTTTTCAATGGTGAACATCACTATGTTGATCATATCTACTATATGATTCACGCTCGACCTTTCGGTCTCAGTGTTCCGAGGCCATATCTGCATATGCTATGCTCGTCAAGTTTAACCCGAGTTTCTGCATGTGCAAAACTGGCTTGCACCCGTTGTATGTGAACGTAGAGCTTATCACACCCGATCATCACGTGGTGTCTCGGCACGACGAACTTTCGCAACGGTGCATACTCAGGGGCACTTGTACCTTGAAATTTAGTGAGAGATCATCTTATAATGCTACCGTCGATCTAAGCAAAATAAGATGCATAAAAGATAAACATCACATGCAATCAATATAAGTGATATGATATGGCCATCATCATCTTGTGCTTGTGATCTCCATCTCCGAAGCACCGTCATGATCACCATCGTAGCATCATTGTCGTCTCGCCAACTATTGCTTCTACGACTATCGCTACCGCTTAGTGATAAGGTAAAGCAATTACAGGGCGATTGCATTGCATACAATAAAGCGACAACCATATGGCTCCTGCCAGTTGCCGATAACTCGGTTACAAAACATGATCATCTCATACAATAAAATATAGCATCATGTCTTGACCATATCACATCACAACATGCCCTGCAAAAACAAGTTAGACGTCCTCTACTTCGTTGTTGCAAGTTTTACGTGGCTGCTACAGGCTGAGCAAGAACTGTTCTTACCTACGCATCAAAACCACAACGATAGTTTGTCAAGTTAGTGATGTTTTAACCTTCTCAAGGACCAGGCGTAGCCACACTCGATTCAACTAAAGTTGGAGAAACTGACACCCGCTAGTCACCTGTGTGCAAAGCACGGCGCAAAAACCAGTCTCGTGTAAGCGTACGCGTAATGTCGGTCCGGGCCGCTTCATCCAACAATACCGCCGAACCAAAGTGTGACATGCTGGTAAGCAGTATGACTTGTATCGCCCACAACTCACTTGTGTTCTACTCGTGCAAATAACATCTACGCATAAAACCTGGCTTGGATGCCACTGTTGGGGAACGTAGTAATTTCAAAAAAATTCCTACGCACACACAAGATCATGGTGATGCATAGCAACGGGAGGGGAGAGTTTGTCCACGTACCCTCGTAGACCGAAAGAGGAAGCGTTAGCACAACACAGTGATGTAGTCGTACGTCTTCACGATCCGACCGATCCAAGTACCGGACGCACGGCACCTCCGAGTTCAGCACACGTTCAACTCGATGACGTCCCGCGAGCTCCGATCTAGCAAAGCTTCGCCAGAGAGTTTCGTCAGCACGACAGCGTGATGACGGTGATGATGATGCTACCGACGCAGGGCTTCGCCTAAGCACTGCTACGATATGATCGAGGTGGATTACGGTGGAGGGGGGCACCGCACACGGCTGGGAGAGATCAACAGATCAACTTGTGTGTCTAGAGGTGCCCCCTGCCCCTGTATATAAAGGAGCAAGGGGGGAGGCCGGCCGGCCCTATGGGGCGCGCCAGGAGGAGGAGTCCTCCTCCTAGTAGGAGTAGGACTCCCCTCTTTCCTACTCCTACTAGGAGGGGAAAATGAATGGGGAGAGGGAGAAGGAAAGGGGGGGCGCCCCCTGCCGGTGTCAAAACCGGCGGATCTCGGGTAGGGGGTTCCGAACTGTGCGTCTAAGGCGGATGGTAACAGGAGGCGGGGGACACGATGTTTACCCAGGTTCGGACCCTCTCGATGGAGGTAATACCCTACTTCCTGCTTGATTGATCTTGATGATATGAGTATTACAAGAGTTGATCTACCACGAGATCGTAGAGGCTAAACCCTAGAGGCTAGCCTATGGTATGATTGTTGTTGTCCTACGGACTAAACCCTCCGGTTTATATAGACACCGGAGGGGGCTAGGGTTACACAGAGTCGGTTACAAGGGAGGAGATCTACATATCCGTATCGCCAAGCTTGCCTTCCACGCCAAGGAGAGTCCCATCCGAACACGGGACGAAGTCTTCAATCTTGTACCTTCATAGTCCAACAGTTAGGCTAAAGTGTCCAGCCGTCCGAGGACCCCCTAATCCGGGACTCCCTCAGTAGCCCCCGAACCAGGCTTCAATGACGATGAGTCCGACGCGCAGATTGTCTTCGGCATTGCAGGGCGGGTTCTTCTCCAAATTCTGAGTACCTGTTGAGTAGTGTCCGGCTTCCCATAAATGTTGCACTCATTGGCTTCCGTGCCTAATAATGGCTATCTTCCACGTGTCGAGCGAATGCGAGAAGCCAGGGCATTTTTACATTTGCCACCCTAGCCATGTGAGTAAACCGTCTATTAAAGAGACGGGGATTCTTAGATCCAGATCACACCATTCTCCCACAGCGAGTATCCATCAGAGCGCGCGTGGCAAAATCCATTCCAACATGGCCGGACATCGCAGCTCCTCCTCTCCCTCCCGTAGCCCTAAGCCCGGCGATTGGAAGAGGTGTTCCGTCCCTCACAGCCAATTAGTAGAGTTACAGACCCGGGGATTTCTCCCTCCAGCGTATATGGTTCCCTTTTGAGCCGGGCTCGCCACCTATAATGGCGGGGAGCAAGCGGAGAGTTCCCCCAATCCATCCAAGGGGGAGCGGGTATGCCTTGTCCCTTTTTTACTAAGGGGACTTGGATTCCCAATTCATCCGTTCCTCCGTGGGCTCCTGGAGTTCTACGGCCTCCAGTTGCATAACTTTACCCCCGCTTCCATCCTACGCATCGCTGGCTACGTCGCCCTTTGGGAGCTGTTTCTGGGCTGCGAAGCTCATTTTGAGCTATGGCGGAGGCTATTCTGCCTCGTGCCCCGTACACAGAAGGGGTCACTATATCAAGTGGGCGGAGCCGAAATATGGCGCATCGCCGGTACCGGATACCTGTCCGATACACCGAAGAAGACGTCCGAAGACTGGCCTTCGGAGTGGTTTTATATGGAAGACGTCCCCCTTCTAGATCCTATTCGGATGGGCCTTCCTGAGTTCGACAACGCCCCTTTGAAGAAACGCCGCAGCTGGTGCCCTCGGAGCCCCCAGGAGGAAGATAACGGGGAAGTCCTTTATCTGATGGGCCGGATAGATATGTTAGCCAAATCAGGATTGACAATAACCGAGGTTATGTCCATATGTATAATGTGGGGGGTGCAGCCACTTCAATATCAGGGACAACCCATGTGGCACTTCAATGGAGAAGACGACGCAACCCGCTGCGGTCGTAAAGGTCCGGACTTTGTCGCTGCCCTAGCGAAGATACTATCCGATTTGTATAAAGGAGAAGAAGAGGAGGAGTTCGCCCGTATCAAGCCACGGGATGGATTCTCCATGTACAACCCCCCAAGCTGGGTGAGCTGCTACTTTCTACTCCAGTCCTTTCCGCATTCTTTGTCGTAAGTGTTTACCTTGTTATTTCATAACAGGAACTGCGAAAAGCCGTGAGGGAGGTCCACAGCCCGTCTCCACAACCAGAGGACCCTGACCGGGCCCTCGACCCCGGACTCGAAGAAGATCCGGACACATTTGTGGAGCTCATCGACAGAACGTTCTATCAGTTGAGCTGTGACGGTACCTTGGTGGCCATCATAGCCGATTATCTTGGACTGCCCCCAGCATCGCATGTAAGTAAAACCGGAGCCCTAACTTCCAAGAAGGATCCCTTTTTCTGTACTTCACCTACCGCACACATATGGTGTTTTACAGGGAAGGCCCTCGGGACGCCATGCCGAACCCGCAGTGACCCGCCAACAAGGGGCACCGAAACCGGGTAGGCTTAAAAGGAAGGCGGTCAGGACTGAGACGCCGTCGCAGAGGTATGAAAGAGAACCCCGCTCCGTGGTGGTCGTCTTTTTTAAAATATAATAACGCCCATATTTCCTGGCAGGAAAAACGCTCGCCGGACTATATCCGGAGAGGCTACCAGTCACGCCTCCACCAGTCGAGCTCCAGAGCTGCACATAGAGGCAGACGCTAACATGGGGCCAACGCCGGATGTTCCTCCTATAGAGGATGCAGATAGGCTATCCGCTACAAATTCCAAAGTGGAGAGTGCCATGAATCACAGGCGCCGCCGTGCCGTACTCCGTGACGCTTGTTTCTCCCAAGAGGCGTTTGATGCCTTCAACTCAGGAGACGCGTACATCCGAGCTGGTCAAAATGGTCTTGCCAGAGCCACGGACCAGTATGTGAAAGATATATGGGTAATTAAATCTGATAATTATATATATCAGTAGCCCCTGAGACTTGAAACAGTTAACACAACTGATTTAAGGATCATTATTTGTGCAGGTTCTTACAGAGAAGAATACCCAATTGTCTCAAGAGCTGGAAGAGTGCAAAGCCCAGCTACGGGCCGCAGTTTCCGCGCTGAAGGAGTCCGAGAAGGCCCCCTCTGGTAACACTTGTCTCCATTGCAAAGAATGATAGGTACCAGATAGTATGCGGCATGCATGCAAATCTAACAATAGAATCTGCAGATGACTCCGGAGTGAATCCGGAGGCCGTGATAGGGAATGAGTCGCATGCCCAACGATAGCTAAAGGCTGGTGAGCGCGTGCTTAAAAAGGTTAGGCAGGAGAAAAACAATCTCCAAGATGCCAATGTCCAGCTGGGCGTGGAACTGAAAGATGTTCGGGCCCAGCTTGCTGACTCCGTGAAGGAGAATAAGAGGCTTCGATGCGGCATTTTTATTAAGTGCCTGAACGAACTTTTTATATAGTTCGGTGAAAAAACCGGCTAATAGAGTTATATCTGTAGGTATGCTGACGGGTCGTCCCGCAGAGGAAATGCCCGGGTCTGAAGGTGATCTTCTGCCAGAGCTCTCACAACTGCATGAACAAGTTCGGCAGGTGATGCAGGGCATTGCCCAAGCCTTGTGGCCATCCGCCTCCCTGCCAGGAGGCATGGGGGAGCTCGTAGAGAAGCTCATGGGAGCGCGGCGGCGCTTCCAATTATGGAAGATATCAGCCTGCCGACAAGGTGCAAGGGAAGCCTGGGCCATGGTGAAGACGCGATATACCAATAGCGGAACCTGGATGCTCATATTGGCTCCTACATATTCTACGAAGATCTTTAAGCGTGCGGACCCTACGGGTTCGAGAACTATGTAGACATGACCAAGACACGTCTCCGGTCAATAACCAATAGCGGAACCTGGATGCTCATATTGGCTCCTACATATTCTACGAAGATCTTTATCGGTCAAACCGCATAACAACATATGTTGTTCCCTTTGTCATCGGTATGTTACTTGCCCGAGATTCGATCGTCGGTATCTCAATACCTAGTTCAATCTCGTTACCGGCAAGTCTCTTTACTCGTTCCGTAATACATCATCCCACAACTACCTCATTAGTTACAATGGTTGCAAGGATTATAGTGATGTGCATTACCGAGTGGGCCCAGAGATACCTCTCCGACAATCGGAGTGACAAATCCTAATCTCGATATATGCCAACTCAACAAGTACATTTGGAGACACCTGTAGAGCACATTTATAATCACCCAGTTACGTTGTGACGTTTGGTAGCACACAAAGTGTTCCTCCGATATTCGGGAGTTACATAATCTCATAGTCATAGGAACATGTATAAGTCATGAAGAAAGCAATAGCAACATACTAAACGATGAAGTGCTAAGCTAACAGAATGGGTCAAGTCAATCACATCATTCTCCTAATGATGTGATCCCGTTTATCAAATGACAACTCATGTCTATGGTTAGGAAACATAACCATCTTTGATCAATGAGCTAGTCAAGTAGAGGCATGCTAGTGACACTCTGTTTGTCCATGTATTCACACATGTATCATGTTTCCGGTTAATACAATTCTAGCATGAATAATAAACATTTATCATGATATAAGGAAATAAATAATAGCTTTATTATTGCCTCTAGGGCATATTTCCTTCACCCGCCCCCTCCCTCCTACCAAAAGCCACATTTCCACTGTTCATCCTTGCTTTCCAAGTTCAAACCTTCACAGCTGCTTACTGGCAGCTCAGCCTCCTCGCCGGTGACCCTTCTTCTTGTAGCGCCGCCTCCTCGCCGGCTACCCTTCTTCTTGGAGCGTCGCCTCCTCGCCGGTGACCCTTCTTCTTGCAGCGCCGCCTCCTCGCCGGCGACCCTTCTTCTTGTTGCGCGGCCTCCTCGCC
This sequence comes from Triticum aestivum, assembly GCF_018294505.1. Taxonomy (NCBI): domain Eukaryota; kingdom Viridiplantae; phylum Streptophyta; class Magnoliopsida; order Poales; family Poaceae; genus Triticum; species Triticum aestivum. The sequence goes on from NC_057814.1 coordinate 358,818,122, forward strand.
GCCGACTCTTCTTCTTGCTGCGCAGCCTCATCAATATGGTTAGGTAATCCACACCCACCCACACCATCCTCCTCCTTTCCCATCCCACATGCCCCGACTGATGGAGCGACACCTTCCACCGAAATCACTGCCCCCCTCCTCCAATTAAGCGGCGCCTGAGGGAGTCCTGGACTAAGGGGTCCTCGGGCGTCCGGCTTGTCATCCATGGGCCGGACTTATGGGCTGTGAAGATACGAAGGCCGAAGACAATACCCGTGTCCGGATTGGACTCTACTTGGCGTGGAAGGCAAGCTAGGCGACCTATTATGAAGATTCCCTCCTATGTAACCGACCTCATGTAACCCTAGCTCTCTCCGTGTCTATATAAACCGGAGAGCATAGTCCGGATAGGACAGATTCATTACCATATACTCATAGGCTAGACTTCTAGGGTTTAGCCATTATGATCTCGTGGTAGATCAACTCTTGTAACACTCATATTCATCAGGATCAATCAAGCAGGAAGTAGGGTATTACCTCCATAGAGAGGGCCCGAACCTGGGTAAACATTGTGTCCCCCGTCTCCTGTTACCATCGATCCTAGACGCACAGTTCGGGACCCCCTACCTGAGATCCGTCGGTTTTGACACCGACATTGGTGCTTTCATTGAGAGTTCCACTATGTCATCGACAAAGGACTCGATGGCCCCTTCGATCGTCAGTAATGACGTGGTCCAGGGAGAAACCTTCCTCCCCGGACAGATCTTGGTATTCGGCGGCTTCGTACTGTGGGCCAACTCGCTCGGCCATCTGGAACAGATCGATAGCTACGCCCCTGGCCATCAGGTCAGATTCGGAAGCCTGAACTACGTCGCGGACATCCGTGGAGACTTGATCTTCGACGGGTTCGAGACAGCGGCAACCGCTCCCCTTCGCCCCGATGAACATGGCTTAAACCTGTCATCGGGCCGTATCCAGGAGATAACTCCTGTAACAACTCTGGCCTTATACCCGGAGCTGATCAAGTCATGCGAAGACGGGAAACTCAACCCCATCACGGGGGCTACTGATTCGGCGGCGTTGGAGCCGCATGCAGCTTCCACTTCGTACGATACTTGCATCAACGGAACCCCGGACTTGTCTCCGGTATCGAGTTCCGAACCCTGTGAGCCCGCGGACACCGAACTCGATCGGTTATCGATCTTAAAGTTCAGCGACGCGGATATCTTCCAATGCTCGCCCATGGGCGACCTCCTAAACTCACTAAAAAGCCTATCCCTGGCAGACGGCTCGTCGCCGAACTATGTTTGGTTCGACTTTACGGCGGATGATGGAGAATTTTGCTTCCCACCCGCCACCCACTTCATAGCCACCGTCGAAGACCCAACCAACACGCCTGACCCCTGCTCCAAAGACATCGACGGTCTGGACGATGATGAGGGGCAAAGCAAGAGCTTACTACCCGCTAGACGTGGGGCGACCACTTCCTGGTATGACGTGTGTATGGTAGACACACCCACCGACGATCTCGATGATAACAAGGAAGATCTAGTCGAGGATAAACCTCCTGGTACACAGTCCGAACGCCGGCGCCCCCGGCGCCACTCTCAGTCACAACACTCAAGAGAAAACAATACTAGCACCGGAGGTGATAATACTCCGGATAATGAAGACCCCGTCGAGACAGGATCCGAACAGGAGCACCAGGAAAGCGGGCAGGATAGCCCTGATGAACAGGCCGCATACGGGGACTCAGAGGATAGTAATTATCTTCCACTCTCCGAGGAAGAAGAGAGCCTCAGCAACGAGGAATTCATCGCGCCTGAGGAACCTCTAGAACAGGAGCGTTTTAAACACCGGCTCATAGCCACCGCAAGGAGCCTAAGGAAGAAGCAGCTGCAGCTTCAAGTGAGCCAAGATTTGCTCAACGATAGATGGACCGAGGTCCTGGCTGCCGAAGAATACGGCCTTAGCGGCCCAGACAAAAGCCACCACAACAGTAGGCGGCTCCCTCAATACGATGGCAAGGCTTTGGAGCCCACACCACCATCGAATAAGCCAGTAGGCCAACCACAGTTCGGTCCGGGCAAAGCAACAGCCCCAGCAAAGCACCATGCCAACCCATCCGGCCGTCCAAGCAAGAATAAAGAAGCCCGGGGGAACACTCGCGACATCCAACAAGACCCGGAGGGTAGAACAGGACACACAAAACCGACACATAGATCGCGGAGACATGCCCCGGCCAGTAATAACGGATACCTATTCGGACACAACAAATCCGAGAACGCTCGGTCCAAAAACCGTAAGCGGAGTCCGCCAGAGGTGCTTCACAGTGTGGCCCAACATAGCGGAGCCGCACACCCTCTTTGCTTCACCAACAAGGTAATGGAGCATGAATTCCCAGATAGGTTTAAGCCCATCAACATCGAATCATACGATGGAACAACAGATCCCGCAGTATGGATTGAGGACTTCCTCCTCCATATCCACTTGGCTCGCGGAGACGACCTTCATGCCATTAAATACCTGCCTCTCAAGCTTAAGGGGCCAGCACGATACTGGCTAAACAGTTTGCCAGAAAATTCTATTGGCACCTGGGAAGATCTGGAAGACGCCTTTCGTGACAACTTCCAAGGAACACATGTCCGGACACCAGATGCCGATGACTTAAGTCATATTGTCCAATAGCCCGGCGAGTCAGCCAGGGAACTATGGACTAGGTTCTTAGTCAAAAAGAACCAAATTGTCGATTGTCCGGACGCGGAAGCCCTTGCGGCCTTCAAACACAGCGTCCGGGATGAATGGCTAGCACGTCACCTCGGTGATACGTCCATTTTGCATCATGCTTTTATATCGATATTTATTGCATTATGGGATGTTATTGTGCATTATGTCACAATACTTATGCCTATTCTCTCTTATTTTACAAGGTTTACATAAGGAGGGAGAATGCCGGCAGCTGGAATTCTGGGCTGGAAAAGGAGCAAATATTAGAGACCTATTCTGCACAACTCCAAAAGTCCTGAAACTCCACGAAACTTATTTTTGGAAATATTAAAAATATTGGGCGGAAGAAGTACGTCAGAGGGGGCCCCACCTGGCCACGAGGGTGGGGGGCGCGCCCTACCCCCCAGGGCTCGCCCCCCTGCCTCGTGGGCCCCCTGTTGGCTCTCCGGTGGCCATCTTCTGCTATATGAAGTCTTTCGTCGAGGAAAAAATCATAAGCAACCTTTCGGGACGAGACTCCGCCGCCACGAGGCGGAACCAATCTAGGGCTCCGGCAGAGCTGTTCTGCCGGGGACACTTCCCTCCGGGAGGGGGAAATCATCGCCACCGTCATCACCAACGCTCCTCTCATCGGGAGAGTGCAATCTCCATCAACATCTTCAACAGCACCATCTCCTCTCAAAACCCTAGTTCATCTCTTGTATCCAATTCTTGTCTCCAAGTCCGGGATTGGTATTAGTAGGTTGCTAGTAGTGTTGATTACTCCTTGTAGTTGATGCTAGTTGGTTTATTTGGTGGAAGACCATATGTTCAGATCCTATATGCATATTAATACCCCTCTGATTATGAACATGAATATGCTTTGTGAGTAGTTACGTTTGTTCCTGAGGACATGGGAGAAGTGTTGCTATTGGTAGTCATGTGAATTTGGTATTCATTCGATATTTTGATGAGATGTATGTTGTCTAGCCTCTAGTGGTGTTATATGAACGTCGACTACATAACACTTCACCATTATTTGGGCCTAGAGGAAGGCATTGGGAAGTAATAAGTAGATGATGGGTTGCTAGAGTGACAGAAGCTTAAACCCTAGTTTATGCGTTGCTTCGTAAGGGGCTGATTTGGATCCATATGTTTCATGCTATGGTTAGGTTTACCTTAATACTTTTGTTGTAGTTGCGGATGCTTGCAATAGAGGTTAATCCTAAGTGGGATGCTTGTTCAAGTAAGAACAGCACCCAAGCACCGGTCCACCCACATATCAAATTATCAAAGTACCGAACGCGAATCATATGAACGTGATGAAAACTAGCTTGACGATAATTCCCATGTGTCCTCGGGAGCGCTTTTCTCTATATAAGAGTTTGTCCAGGCTTGTCCTTTGCTACAAAAAGGATTGGGCCATCTTGCTGTACTTTATTTACTTTTGTTACTTGTTGCTTGTTACAAATTATCCTATCACAAAACTATCTGTTACCACTTATTTCAGTACTTGCAGAGAATACCTTGCTGAAAACCGCTTATCATTTCCTTCTGCTCCTCGTTGGGTTCGACACTCTTACTTATCGAAAGGACTACGATAGATCCCCTATACTTGTGGGTCATCACTCGGCCAGGAAGGACCTAAATCCATGACAGCCCTTACCGCTCTAATGACTCGCTTTTGTGCGGGAGAAGACAACTGGCTCACTCGTAAGAGCAATAACGCCAGCGACCCGGGCACTTCCAAAATCCGAGACGGCAATGGCAAGCCACGATTAAACGAACACAACAGTCGCAGCAATAATGAAAGATCACGTGACACAGCGGTCAACGCCGGATTTCACAATCCGAAACCCGGTCAACGGAAGAAGCCATTTAAGGCCAACCAGGATGAACCATCCGCTCTCGACAGGATATTAGATCGACCTTGTCAGATTCACAGTCACCCTCATAAGCCAGCTAATCACACCAACAGAAACTGTTGGTTCTTCAAGCAGGCAGGCAAGCTTAACACCGAGCACAAGGGGAGGAGGCCATCAAGCGATAAAGACGACGGAGCAGCTCGCCAGCCGAACGCCAGGGCCAGAAACAGTTTCCCTCCGAAGTTCGACTACTCCCAGAACGGAAATAGCAGTTCGGCTTCCGCCACCCACCCACTGCGTCGGCCAGATTTACACCACATGTACATCACTACACGCTCAAGATACCATGGGGGTCGGCGGAAGCACAATACGGACAACCCTGCAAGCATTCCCGTAATGTTCTTTATCTGTTTCACTTACTTTTCTTTATTATAACTCAAAAACAGGTGACCAACAGGACAGCATCTACATCAGACTCTATCGGAGTTCGGATCCGTACATTCACCTAAGGGGCTACTTCCGTTAAGGACTCCCCTCCCCGAGGACGGGCGGCGCAGACGTGCGACACGAGGTCCAAAAGAGCTTTTTTAGACCGCACTCTTTATTCTGAGCCTGTACTATGCCTTTTTTTCCTCCATACCCGACCCCGAGCATGTCAAATAGCCGGGTTGTGGTTTTTCCTTTCCATATATGAATTTATCATTGGCTTGTTGCTCCACTCCCAATAAACTATATCCGAACTAATTCTCCGTACTCTTCCTACAATGAGTAAGGCCCTAACGGCTGTGTTACAAGACGCACCTCGGCATAACCTGCCAGGGGCTCGGTATGGGAACAAATAAGTCGCCAATAAAAGTCCGAACAGCTCTACAGCTTACTTCGGCGTCGCAAGTTTGGCCCTGTATGCATCAGCTCCGAATCATTGTCTTTGGTCAATAGTTGGGTTGCCCGGCTCCTGTGCTTGCTACCCTATGTTCCGCTCTATCGACTAGGGTAGTAAAGGGAGAACTACTGTGATTGTGCCCTGGCTTTGACCGGATGAGCGCCTCAGTAGAGAAAGCCAAAAACTGACTGTCATGATGCGGCGAGAGCTGGTCAACCACTTGACGACTTATTCGAATCTTTAGCGATTCCCCGTGTCACACGAAGGATCTTTTTCAGATCAAAACATGTAAGGCACAAAAATTATAATACGCCGCATACATACCAGGGGCTATGTCGTAGCCCCGCCATAAAACTCCTATGGCTAAGTGAAAGTGTTAACGCCCTATAGTCCGATTGCTTGGTTCGCCGCATTATCACCTCCTTCATGGACCGAGACGTTGGATAAAGAGTGATTCAATGCTTTTCCGAACACCCCCGTATTTCCTACGAGGGGGTTGAAGCCGTCGACTGGAAAACTTTCAGATTACATTAAAATGGCCGCACAGGAGGAATACAAGCTTTCGAGCAAAATATGAAAACAGATTAACCATAAAGTTGTCTGTTACAACACTTATACACATTACTCGAACATTATGTCTTTCGAGCACTGACCCTCTATCAAGCGGGCGGCCTCTAGGACGTCTTCAAAATAGTGCTCCGGTTCCGGACTGTCCTTGCCTTTGGGTGGACTCTTCGCCGCAACATCGATGGCCTTCATCTTGCCCCAGAATGTCTTGACACGGGCGAAGGTCATCCGTGCACCTCCAATGCACGCCAACCGCTTCACAGCGTCGATACGCGCCACCGCATCAATAAGCCGCTACACCAGGCCGAAGTAACTACTCGGAACAGGTTCAGTCAGCCACAACCAGACTACGACATTCTTCATGGCAGCGCCGGATATCCTATGCAGCTCGGCCCACTGGGACATCTGTTCATTCAGCAACAGAGGGCGCTTCGACGCGCCAAATTGTGACCAGAAAAGCTTCTCCGTTGCATACCCCTCTTGCGCATGGTAAAATTGCGCCGCATCAGAAGAACTCTTCGGCAAGTCTAAAAAATTGTCCGGAGAACTCCACACTTGGTTAAGCTGAGCATAGTTCGGATCTCCGAACTTAGCCTGTAGCAAAAAGGGCTTGCCAGCCACAATCTCCCTAGCTTGTCGAATCTCCTCTCGGGCTGCTCTGGATTTAGACCGCGCTTCTCTTGCCTCTCGTAAGGCCTTATCAAGTTCAGCCGTTTTGACTTCATTTTCCTTCTCAAGAAGTTTGCGGCGGCTAGCCGCATTCTCTAACTCGCGCGCCATGGTGGACATCTTCTCCTTGTCTTGGAGCCGCGCAGCTTGTTCGGCTTTCAACTCAGCCGATGCCTTTTTGGCAGCCGCATAACTAAACCGGGCCTGCTCCTTGACCCGGGCCTGCTCCGCCCGAAGGGCTGTGGCGGCACCATCTGCATTCATGCACATTTCATATAAAACTCTTTTTCAGAGTCAGGCTTAAATTACAGGCACATTGGTGTAAGGAATGCTCGAAATATGTACCTTGCGAGTCGTCAAGACGCTTGTTGATCAATGCAATGTCATCCTCTGCAATATCCAGCTTTCGCTGCAGTTCGGCCACCTCCGTACTTCGAGTAGTGGCAGGAGGGGCGGTAGCCTGTATTCCGAATTAAATCAAAATTAGTACCTGAGCATATCTTTTTTGATCCTCTGATTGCTTCCTTCGGAAGGCAATCCGAGTCTCAGGGGCTACTGCATAACAACAGGTGCATTCTGTCAATATCATTCAATTGGCAACATTACATCACAAACCTTAAAACCTCTCAGAAGGCTCATAAAGGCCTCGTCCAACCCGCTCTTCGGGGAGAGAACCTTTTCGACCACCGTAACCATTAAGGCACGATGCTCTTCCGAAACGGACGCTCGTCGCAGCATGTCCGTCAGCGTCCCCGGCACTCCTGGGTCTTTGGACACCACCGCCGGAGCACGACACTCCTTTGAAGGAATCCGCTTACCCGCCTCCAGAATCACCTCCGGCTATAAACCGGATAGTGCGGGGCCGTCATTCTTGATCCCCGAACCCTAAGTGACAGAGGCGCCACCTTCGGGCAACTCCTTCCTCGTTTCCTGCGCTACTTGCCGGTGGGGAGGAGCCCTCCGGGACGACACCTCAAGATCATCCACCCTATTGGGCGAGGAGGCCGGAGAAGGCGTGTCACTCACCATCATCTCCGGCAGAAGGTCTCCCGAGGAGGAGGATGATTGAGAAACACCAGGCGTTAACCTGCGAGGACGTGCATATATCGGAGGATTACTTCAGTAATAAGAAAGGAATGAGGTATGGTTAAAGTACCCTGTGTCACTTACGGTCTGGCCGGAGGTTCGTCCTCATCATCAAGCTCTACATCGCTCGCCTGACCCAAGCCGCCCGACGATTGCGTTTTCCCTTTCTTGGAAGGTTTCCCCTCCTGACCTCCAGAAGCGGCCCTCTTCTTGCTATGGAAGGCCCCCTCTACACCTTTGCCCTTGGGCAAAAGGGTTTCGGTTTCCCCGAACACAGCGTCTGAATCATCCTCAAGGCGGGCATCTCCTTTGGGCTCCCCGCTCTCACCCCCCTCTGCAGACACCTGGTACGGTGTCGGAGTTAACATTCGCGTCAGCAGGGCGGACGCGGGGTCTTCGGGAAGGGGCACCGGACACCAGATCAGCACCGCTTTCTTTATCCAGTCCTGTACAACGACGGGTCATTCAGTATCTTATCAAGAGATGCGTGAACGAAAGGTGTTCGGAGATTGAATACTTACCGGAGTGTCCGGATGATTGCAGTCAAGGCCAACGTCCTCAGTGGTGTCTGGCCATCGTTCTCCCTTCCCGAAATATAATCTCCACATCCCTTCATGCGTAGCGCCGAAGAAGTGCTGAAGAGTCCGCCGCCCCTCTGGATTAAACTCCCACATACGGAGAGGCCGCCGCTGACATGGCAGGGTCCGGCGGACTAGCAATACTTGAACAACGTTCACGAGTCCGATGCCCTTCTCGGTAAAGCTTCGGATGCGACTTTGCAGAGTCTGCACTTCATTGGCGGACCCCCAGTCTAATCCCCTATTGATCCATGAAGCGAGCTGAGTCGGAGGGCTGGGTCGGAACGCGGGCGCAGCTGCCCACTTGGAGCCCCGCGGCTCGTTGACATAAAACCACCCCTGCTGCCATAGGTCGGAAGACTCGGCGAAAGATCCTTCAAACCAAACTGCGCTGGCAAGCTTGCTTATTATAACGCTGCCACACTCTGCCTGCTCCTCCTCCGTCACCCGCAGCCACACATCAAAAGTCTTGAGCCACAAACCAAAGTGCGGAGGAGTCCGGAGGAAGGCCTCACATGTGACGATAAATGTCTAGATGAGGAGGACGGAGTCCGGGGCCAGATCGTGAAAATCTAGCCCATAGTAGAACATGAGCCCCCGGACGAAGGGGTTAAGCGCGAACCCTAACCCATGGAGAAAGTGTGACACAAATACTACCCTCTTGCCAGATTTGGGGGTGGGAATAACCTACCCCTTGGCAGGAAGCCGATGAAGGATTTCTGGGGTCAGATACCTCGCCACGCGGAGCTTCGCAATATCCTCCTCTGTGACAGAAGAGACCACCCACTGGCCTGAACGGCCGGGCCCGGACATGATTGGAGCTGGGGGTGATTGAAACTCGAGGGATAGAACTCAAGGTGGCTGGGGTTGAGGAAGAAGCAAGCGCGAAAGAGAAAGACAAGTTTGGGTCCCTATATAAAGGCCCAGAATATCGAGTGTCCCCTCCCGGGCCTCGAAACTTACCTATCCTCAAAGAGTTGTACCCTGGGGACGGTTGGGTTGCCCACACCTGCGTTATTGAAAATCCCGTGGATAGGGGGGCACGATCTCTGCTTTGACAAGACGTGCCAATAAAACTGCCCCCCGAGGCGTGGGGCGACGGGCTAGCCAACGGTTGGAAATAATAACCGGGCGGGCATGACACAATGTCATAAACCGTTGTCAGCAGATTGGACTCGTGGAGTATTGTATTTTCTGCAATTACATACACAGGTCCGGATATATTTACTACATCCGAAGACTATCTTGGAGCTCGGAAGAAGGGGAACCCGCCTTGCAATGCCGAAGACAATCTGTGCGCCGGACTCCTCGTCATTGAAGCCAGGTTCAGGGGCTACTGAGGGAGTCCTGGACTAAGGTATCATCGGGCGTCCGACCTGTTATCCATGGGCCGGACTGATGGGCTGTGAAGATACGAAGGCCGAAGACAATACCCATGTCCAGATTGGACTCTACTTGGCGGAAGGCAAGCTAGGCGACCTATTATGAAGATTCCCTCCTATGTAACCGACCTCATGTAACCCTAGATCTCTCCGGTGTCTATATAAACCGGAGAGCATAGTCCGGATAGGACAGATTCATTACCATATACTCATAGGCTAGACTTCTAGGGTTTAGCCATTACGATCTCGTGGTAGATCAACTCTTGTAACACTCATATTCATCAAGATCAATCAAGCAGGAAGTAGGGTATTACCTCCATAGAGAGGGCCCGAACCTGGGTAAACATTGTGTCCCCCGTCTCCTGTTACCATCGATCCTAGACGCATAGTTCGGGACCCCTACCCGAGATCCGTCGGTTTTGACACCGACACCACAGCCATTTTACACGCAGTATAACATGGAGCTGAGTAGCATGCGGCCGCACGCACGAACGAGGTCGCTATGGCTGACATGCGTGTCGACCGCCAGATCTTGGAGGAGCACCTCGTCTTCGAGGCCACCGTCGACACCGCCGCACGGTTGTCTACTTTAAAATACAGTTCGTGATGTTTTCTTGAGGCCACCGCCAGTGCCTTCTAGTGATGTGTCCTCTGTAATGTTAATATGCAATCTGATGTTCCGTTAACAGTTTGGTCCTCTGAAATGTAATGTTTAGTTAACACTTTGGTCCAACAATTGCTACATTTCGTAGTACAATTCTCAAGCATTCTTTGTTTTGTTAACTCTCTTATCTTCTAGTACATGTTTCTACTCTGCAATGTCGTGCTCAGTTAACTATTTTGGTTCATTTGGTCTGTTGTCCATTTAACTATTTGGTTCAGTTCTGCAATTTGATTTTCATTTGTTGTGGGTACAATTTTGTATTGTTATGCATGTGACACCAATCGAATTTGGTTGTACTCAATAAATATTCTACTGATAGTATGGCAACTCTCAGTTAACCTGATCAAGATCTTCCTTATGTGTGTTGCAGGGAAATAATGGGAGACACTGCGGTTTACCATTGAGGTTTGTTCAAGCAGGGTCCTTTGGCTAATAGCACATTATTGTGCAGTTGCAGGAATCATTCTAATATTTAGGTTTCTTACAATTTGGTCTTGCACATGTAGGTCCTGCTGTCAGAGGCTTAGACCCACTGTTCGACCCATTTTGCATATGGGAAAATGAGATGTCCATGAATATCAGTCAAGTCAAGAAACTCAGAAAGATTGTTAGGATGAAGAAACTTGCGACGAATAACAGCAAGATCTTTGTTTGCACAATGAAGAAGACATCAGTCAACTATAGGATGGTACCAACTCTTTTACCTAGTTTTTACCCCTTGCGCCATTTCAAAATTTACAACAGCGATTTATGCATAGCTTTGTTTTCAGTACTTTTCAAAGCAGTTCACCGATGATTACCTCTCAAACCACCTGCATGGTCAAGAGGCGAGGAAGGTATTCACTCAACACCCACGGTAAATTATTGAAGTCTTGTTGAAGAGGACGAAGGTTGGGTGGGCAATTATCCATAGCCACTGGCCTAAAGTTGCAAGGACATTCAACATCACTGAAGGCTCAATATTTGCCTTCCGCTTCTGCAGTTTCCTAGATGAGATTCATCTGTCTATTTACCGTGTATGATGCTACTTTCCAAAGGTTTTTGATGCTGCATGTGAAACTTGGTGCTGTTGTGTAATGGCGTAACTGAGTGCCGAAGCTATCTGATGTAATTCGATTATGAAATCCTAGTTGCTTTTATACGGATATGAAATATCTGGCATGTTTTATAAGAAATATCAGTTTGATTAGTACATGGATTATCAATAATAGGCTAATTACCCTGCTTATTGGGGTTTTCTATTGCAAACGGTTACTCAGACAACACCGTGGACGATGAACTCAAACAACCCGCGCGGTTTCTAGAAAGTAGGCGTGTTCGATCAACTAACAATCACACACGGCTTCCGGCAGCGAACTGTTTGCGTTAGGCCACCTTGCACAAACGTTTCCACACAAAGAACTGTGTGGGATGTACATACCTATGGAAATGATTTTCTAGGATTCACCGTGTGGGATGTACATACCTACGAAAATGATTTCTGGGATTCACCGTGTGGCATGTACATACCTACGGAAATGATTTCTGGGATTCACCATGTGGGATGTACATACCTACGGAATTGATTTCTGGGATTCGCTGTGTGGGATGTACATACCTACGGAAATGATTGAGTTTCCATGCCTCGCCCGATCGCACACGACCCCAGCCTGGGTCCCATGAGGGCCTATCCCCGACGATTTCTGGGTCGTGTGGGAAGGACCCCCCCCCCCTATTGCCCACACTGACTTGGCGACGGTTCCAAATGCCGTCTTTGAAAGGGGTTTTAAACCGTTTGTTTAGGACGTCGTTGTACCAGTGCTCCTCGATAACATAGGGTCCTTCCCATTTGGAGAGGAGTTTTCCTACAAAGAATCTGAAACGAGAGTTTTACAAAAGAACATATTCTCCAACTTTGAGCTCACGCTTTTGTATTCTTTTATCATGCCATCTTTTAACTTTTTCTTTAAATAATTTGGCATTTCATAAGCTTGGGTTGTCCATTCATCTAATGAGCTAATATCAAATAACCTCTTTTCAGCAGCAAGTTTGAAATCATAGTTGAGTTCTTTAACTGCCCAATATGCTTTATGTTCTAACTCAAGAGGCAAATGACAAGCTTTTCCATAAACCATTTTATAAGGAGACATACCCATAGGATTTTTATATGCTGTTCTATAAGCCCAAAGTGCATCATCTAATTTCTTAGACCAATTCTTCTTGGACCTATTAACAGTCTTTTGCAAAATTAATTTTATTTCTCTGTTGCTAAGTTCAACTTGACCACTAGACTGGGGATGATAGGGTGTTGCAATTCTATGGTTAACATCATACTTGGCAAGCATTTTACGGAAAGCACCATGAATAAAGTGTGAAGCACCATCAGTCATAAAATATCTAGGGACTCCAAACCTTGGGAAAATAACTTCCTTAAGAATTTTAATAGAGGTGTTGTGATCAGCACTACTGGTTGGAATAGCTTCTACCCATTTAGTAACATAATCAACAGCAACCAAAATATGAGTATACCCATTAGAGGAAGGAAAAGGTCCCATGTAATCAAATCCCCAAACATCAAATGGTTCAACAACAAGTGAATAATTCATAGGCATTTCTTGATGCTTACCGATATTACCTATTCTTTGACATTCATCACAAGATAATATGAACTTACGAGCATCCTTGAAGAGAGTAGGCCACTAGAACCCAGATTGCAATACCTTGTGAGCAGTTCTATCTCCCGCATGATGTCCTCCATAAGCTTCGGAGTGACATTTCCATAGGATTTGTCCCTGTTCATGCTTCGGTACACAACGTCTAATAATACCATCTACTCCTTCTTTATAAAGATGTGGGTCATCCCGAAAGTAATGTCTTAAATCATACAAGATTTTTTTCCTTTGTTGCTATGTAAAGCTAGGTGGTAAATATTTAGCAACAATGTAATTAGCATAGTCAGCATACCAAGGGGTGTTATGAGAAACATTTATTGCAGCTAACTGCTCATTGATGACCCACAAGTATAGGGGGTCTATCATAGTCCTTTCGATAAGTAAGAGTGTCGAACCCAACAAGGAGCAGAAGGAAATGATAATCGGTTTTCAGCAAGGTATTCTCTGCAAGCACTGAAATAGTAGGTAACAGATAGTTTTGTGATAGGATAATTTGTAACGAGCAACAAGTAACAAAGGTAAATAAAGTGCAGCAAGGTGGCCCAATCCTTTTTGTAGCAAGCCTGGACAAACTCTTATATGGAGAAAAGTGCTCCCGAGGACACATGGGAATTATCGTCAAGCTAGTTTTCATCACGTTCATATGATTCGCGTTCGGTACTTTGATAATTTGATATGTGGGTGGACCGGTGCTTGGGTGCTTCCCTTACTTGGAAAAGCATCCCACTATGATTAACCTCTATTGCAAGCATCCGCAACTACAACAAAAGTATTAAGGTAAACCTAACCATAGCATGAAACATATGGATCCAAATCAGCCCCTTACGAAGCAACGCATAAACTAGGGTTTAAGCTTCTGTCACTCTAGCAACCCATCATCTACTTATTAATTCCCAATGCCTTCCCCTAGGCCCAAATAATGGTGAAGTGTCATGTAGTCAACGTTCACATAACACCACTAGAGGATAGACAACATACATCTCATCAAAATATCGAACGAATACCAAATTCACATGACTACTAATAGCAAGACTTCTCCCATGTCCTCAGGAACAAACGTAACTACTCACAAAGCATGTTCATGTTCATAATCAGAGGAGTATTAATATGCATATAGGATCTGAACATATCATCTTCCACCAAATAAACCAACTAGCATCAACTACAAGGAGTAATCAACACTACTAGCAACCCACAGGTACCAATCCCGGACTTGGAGACAAGAATTGGATACAAGAGATGAACTAGGGTTTGAGAGGAGATGGTGCCGGTGAAGATGTTGATGGAGATTGCCCTCTCCCGATGAGAGGAGCATTGGTGATGACGATGGCGATGATTTCCCCCTCCCGGAGGGAAGTGTCCCTGGCAGAACAGCTCTGCCGGAGCCCTAGATTGGTTCCGCCAAGGTTCCGCCTCGTGCTGGCGGAGTCTCGTCCCGAAAGCTTGCTTATGATTTTTCTTCGGGCGAAAGGCTTTATATAGCAGAAGATGGCCACCGGAGGACCAACAGGGGGCCCACGAGGCAGGGGACGCGCCCAGGGGGGTAGGGCGCGCCCCCCACCCTCGTGGACAGGTGGTGGCCCCCCTGACGTATTTCTTCCGCTCAGTATTTTTTTATTTCCAAAAATAACTTTCGTGGAGTTTCAGGACTTTTGGAGTTGTGCAGAATAGGTCTCTAATATTTGCTCCTTTTCCAGCCAGAATTCCAGCTGCCGGCATTCTCCCTCCTTATGTAAACCTTGTAAAATAAGAGAGAATAGGCATAAGTATTGTGACATAACGTGTAATAACAGCCCATAATGCAATACATATCGATATAAAAGCATGATGCAAAATGGACGTATCAACTCCCCCAAGCTTAGACATCGCTTGTCCTCAAGCGGAAGCCGATAACGATAAATATGTCCACATGTTTAGAGGTGGAGGTGTCGATAAAATAAAATACGGACATGAGGGCATCATGATTATTCTCATAACAGCAACATATATGGATATTGTCATATGATTTCTTATGCTCAAGTAATAATCTATTCACAATGCAAAGTATGAATCAGAACATTTATTGAGAACTAACAAACTATAATCTCAGTCATTGAAGCAATTGCAATTTATCATTACTTCAGAAAGAGTCTATGTCAGAGCTTTCTAGCAAGTCCACATACTCAACTATCATTTAGTCTTTCATAATTGCTAACACTAATGCAATACTTGTGGTTACGGAGTTTTAATCGGACACAGAGAAAGATAGGGGCTTATAGTTTCACCTCCCAACCTTTTACCTCAGGGGTAATGTCAACAATAATAGTTCATGCTAATCCACATCCAATTAGATATATCTATCAGGATCTTTCCAACACCCTGTGCTTGCCAAAGGATAAAATGTAAAAAGAAAAGGTGAAGATCACCATGACTCTTGCATAAGGTAGAAGATAATAATAAAAGATAGGCCCTTCGCAGAGGGAAGCAGAGGTTGCCATGCGCTTTCAGGGTTGGATGCACAAAATCTTAATGCGAAAGACGTCACTTTATATTGCCACTTGTGATATGAACCTTTATTATGTAGTCCGTCGCTTTTATTTCTTCCACATCACAAGATCGTATAAAGCTTATTTCCTCCACACCAATCAATCATAAGCTTGAGTTCTCCATTCATCAAGTGAGCTAATGTCAAATAACCTCTTCTCACCAGCAAGTTTGAAATCATAATTGAGCTCTTTAATAGCCCAATAAGCCTTATGTTCTAGTTCGAGAGGTAAGTGACATGCTTTTCCATAAACCATTTTATACGGAGACATACCCATAGGATTTTTATATGCAGTTCTATAGGCCCATAATGCATCATCAAGTTTCTTGGACCAACTCTTTCTAGATCTATTAACAGTCTTTTGCAAAATTAATTTGATCTCTCTATTACTCAATTCTACTTGACCACTAGACTGCGGGTGATAAGGAGATGCAATTCTATGATTAACATCATACTTTGCAAGCATTTTACGAAAAGTACCATGAATAAAATGTGAACCACCATCAGTCATTAAATATCTAGGGACTCCAAACCTCGGAAAAATAACTTCTTTAAGCATTTTAATAGAAGTGTTATGATCAACACTACTAGTTGGAATAGCTTCTACCCACTTAGTAACGTAATCAACAGCAACTAAAATATGTGTGTATCCATTAGATGCAGGAAAAGGTCCCATATAATCAAAGCCCCAAACATCAAATGGTTCAATAACAAGTGAATAATTCATAGGCATTTCTTGACGTCTGCTGATATTACCAATTCTTTGACATTCATCACAAGATAAGACAAACTTACGAGCATCCTTGAAGAGAGTAGGCCACTAGAAACCAGATTGCAATACCTTATGTGCAGTTCTATCTCCAGCGTGGTGTCCTCCATAAGCTTCGGAGTGACACTTGCGTAGGATCTGTTCCTGTTCATGCTCAGGTACACAACATCTAATAACACCATCTACTCCTTCTTTATAAAGATGGGGGTCATCCCAAAAGTAATGTTTCAAATCATAGAAAAACTTTTTCTTTTGCTGGTATGTGAAACTAGGTGGTATAAATTTAGCAACGATGTAATTAGCATAATCAGCATACCATGGAGTAGTACGAGAGCATTTATGACATTTAATTGCTCACCAGGAAAGCTATCATCAATAGGTAGTGGGTCATCAAGAACATTTTCTAACCTAGACAAGTTGTCTGCAACGGGGTTCTCAGCTCTTTTTCTATCAACAATATGCAAATCAAATTCTTGTAGCAAGAGAACCCATCTAATAAGTCTAGGTTTAGCATCTTTCTTTTCCATAAGATATTTAATAGCAGCATGATCCGTGTGAATAGTTACTTTAGAATCAACAATATAAGGTCTGAACTTATCACAAGCAAATACAACTGCTAAGAATTCCTTTTCAGTAGTAGCATAATTTCTCTGAGCATTATCTAGAGTCTTACTAGCATATTGAATAACATTTAATTTCTTATCAACTCTTTGCCCTAGAACAGCACCTACAGCATAATCACTAGCATCACACATAATTTCAAAGGGTAAATTCCAATCAGGTGGCTGAACAATAGGTGCAGAGATCAATGCTTTCTTAAGTATTTCAAATGCTTCTACGCAATCATCATCAAAGACAAATGGTATATCTTTTTGTAATAAATTAGTCAGAGGTCGAGAAATTTTTGAGAAGTCCTTAATGAACCTCCTATAAAAACCAGCATGACCAAGGAAACTTCTTATACCTTTGATGTCCTTAGGACATGGCATCTTTTCAATAGCATCAACCTTGGCTTTATCAACCTCAATACCTCTTTCAGAAACTTTATGCCCCAAGACAATACCTTCATTAACCATAAAGTGGCACTTTTCCCAATTCAAGACAAGATTAGTTTCTTCACATCTCTGCAAAACTCGATCAAGGTTGCTCAAGCAATCATCAAAAGAGGATCCATAGACGGAAAAATCGTCCATGAAAACCTCACAAATCTTTTCACAAAAGTCAGAGAATATAGCCATCATGCATCTTTGAAAGGTAGCAGGTGCATTACATAAACCAAAAGGCATACGTCTATAAGCAAAAGTACCAAAAGGGCAAGTAAAAGTAGTCTTTGATTGATCATTGGCTGACACAGGTATTTGAGAGAAACCGGAATAACCATCTAGAAAGCAAAAATGTGTATGTTTAGATAATCTTTCTAGCATTTGATCGATAAAAGGTAAGGGGTAATTATCCTTTTTAGTAGCCTTATTTAATTTGCGGAAATCAATTACCATCCTATAACCTGTAATAATTCTTTGTGGGATCAACTCATCTTTATCATTAGGAACGACAGTAATACCTCCCTTTTTAGGGACACAATGGACAGGACTTACCCACTGACTATCAGCAACGGGATAAATTATACCTGCCTCAACGAGCTTTAGTATTTCCTTTCTTACCACTTCTTTCATCTTAGGATTCAGCCGTCGGTGATGATCACGAACTGGTTTGGCATCTTCTTCCAAATTTATTTTATGTTGACATAGAGTGGGACTAATGCCCTTAAGATCATCAACAGTATATCCAATAGCAGCACGGTGCTTCCTCAGAGTTTTCAATAATCTCTCTTCTTCATGCTCTGAAAGGTTAGCACTAATAATGACATGATATATTTTTTCTCATCAAGATAAGCATATTTAAGAGTATCAGGTAACGGTTTAAGCTCAAACACGGGATCATCCTTGGGTGGAGGAGGATCCCCTAGGATTTCAACAAGCAAATTGTGTTTCAGGATGGGTTCCTGTTTAAAGAATACTTCATCTATTTCCCTTCTTTCATTCATAAACATATCATTTTCATGGTCTAGCAAATATTGTTCTAAGGGATCACTAGGAGGTACGGCAATAGAAGCAAGACCAATTATTTCATCCTTACTAGGCAATTCCTCTTCACGGTGTTGTCTACAAAATTTAGAAAAGTTGAACTCATGAGACATATCACCTAGACAAATAGTAACAACATCCTTTTCGCAGTCTATCTTAGCATTAACGGTGTTCAAGAAGGGTCTACCAAATATAATGGGACAAAAGCTATCTCGTGGGGAACCAAGAACAAGAAAATCAGCAGGATATTTAGTTTTCCCACACAAGACTTCAACATCTCTAACAATTCAGATTGGTGAAATAGTATCTCTATTGGCAAGTTTAATTGTGACATCAATATCTTCTAACTCAGCAGGTGCAATATCATTCTTAATTTCTTTGTATAAGTCAATAGGTATGGCACTAGCACTAGCACCCATATCACATAAGCGATGATAACAATGATCTCCTATTTTAACAGAAATAATAGGCATGCCTACCACAGCTCTATGTTTATCTTTAGCACAAGGTTTGGCAATTCTAGCAGTTTCATCACGGAAATGAATAACATGCCCATCAATATTATCAGACAAGAGATCTTTAACAATAGCAATATTAGGTTCAACTTTGATTTGCTCAGGAGGTGTATAAGTTCTAATATTGCTTTTATGAATCACAGTTGAAGCTTTAGCATGATCCTTTATTCTAACAGGGAAAGGTGGTTTCTCAACATAAGAAGTAGGAACAATAGGATCATTATAAGTGACAGTCTTTTCTTCAACTTTAATAGGTGCAGCTACTTTTACTTCTATGGGAGGATGATATTTAAACCACTTCTCCTTAGGGAGATCAATATGAGCAGCAAAGGATTCACAGAAAGAAGCTACTATCTCAGAGTCAAGTCCATATTTAGTGCTAAACTTAGGAAAACATTGGTATCCATAAAAGATTTAACACAATCAAACTTAGGTGTCATACCTGACTCCTTACCTTCGTCGAGATCCCAATCTTCAGAGTTGCATTTAATTCTTTCCAATAAATCCCATTTGAATTCAATAGTCTTCATCATAAAAGAGCCAGCACAAGAAGTATCGAGCATGGTGCGATTGTTATCAGAAAGCCGAGCATGAAAACTTTGAATAATTATTTCTCTTGGGAGCTCATGATTGGGGCATGAATATAACATTGATTTAAGCCTCCCCCAAGCTTGAGCGATGCTTTCTCCTTCGCGAGGCCAAAAATTATATATATAATTGCGATCACGATGAACAAGATGCATAGGATAAAATTTCTGATGAAATTCCAATTTCAATCGTTTGTAGTTCCATGACCCCGTATCATCACATAGCCTATACCATGTCAATGTATCTCCCTTCAAAGATAAAGGGAAGACCTTCTTCTTAATAAAATCACCTGGTATACCTGCAAGCTTAAATAATCCACAAACTTCATCCACATATATTAGGTGTTCATCAGAATGCTTTGTTCCATCTCCTGCAAAAGGATTAGCTAGCAGTTTTTCTAACATACCCGAAAGAATTTCAAAGTGGACATTTTCATTTTCAGTATGTTCAGTAGGTTGAGGAGCAACTCTTTGCTCTACTGGTCGGCGTGAAGATACCCCGAACAAGCCCCACAGAGGATTACTTTCCATAGTAACAAGTGAAAGTAAATTTCAGCACACTATATAAATTTTTCCTTACCAAATTCCACCTACCAAAGGCGCTTCACTCCCCGGCAACGGCGCGAGAAAAGAGTCTTGATGACCCACAAGTATAGGGGATCTATCGTAGTCCTTTCGATAAGTAAGAGTGTCGAACCCAACGAGGAGCAGAAGGAAATGATACGCGGTTTTCAACAAGGTATTCTCTGCAAGCACTGAAATAGTAGGTAACAGATAGTTTTGTGATAGGATAATTTGTAACGAGCAACAAGTAACAAAGGTAAATAAAGTGCAGCAAGGTGGCCCAATCCTTTTTGTAGCAATCCTGGACAAACTCTTATATGGAGAAAAGCGCTCCCGAGGACACATGGGAATTATCGTCAAGCTAGTTTTCATCACGTTCATATGATTCGCGTTCGGTACTTTGATAATTTGATATGTGGGTGGACCGGTGCTTGGGTGCTGCCCTTACTTGGAGAAGCATCCCACTTATGATTAACCTCTATTGCAAGTATCCGCAACTACAACAAAAGTATTAAGGTAAACCTAACCATAGCATGAAACATATGGATCCAAATCAGCCCCTTACGAAGCAACGCATAAACTAGGGTTTAAGCTTCTGTCACTCTAGCAACCCATCATCTACTTATTACTTCCCAATGCCTTCCTCTAGGCCCAAATAATGGTGAAGTTTCATGTAGTCAACGTTCACATAACACCACTAGAGGATAGACAACATACATCTCATCAAAATATCGAACGAATACAAAATTCACATGACTACTAATAGCAAGACTTCTCCCATGTCCTCAGGAACAAATGTAACTACTCACAAAGCATATTCATGTTCATAATCAGAGGAGTATTAATATGCATATAGGATCTGAACATATGATCTTCCACCAAATAAACCAACTAGCATCAACTACAAGGAGTAATCAACACTACTAGCAACCCACAGGTACCAATCCCGGACTTGGAGACAAGAATTGGATAAAAGAGATGAACTAGGGTTTGAGAGGAGATGGTGCTGGTGAAGATGTTGATGGGGATTGCCCTCTCCCGATGAGAGGAGCGTTGGTGATGACGATGGCGATGATTTCCCCCTCCCGGAGGGAAGTGTCCCCGGCAGAACAGATTTGCCGGAGCCCTAGATTGGTTCCGCCAAGGTTCCGCCTCGTGGCGGCGGAGTCTCGTCCCGAAAGCTTTCTTATGATTTTTCTTCGGGCGAAAGACTTTATATAGCAGAAGATGGCCACCCGAGGACCAACAGGGGGCCGCAGAAGATGGCCACCGGAGGACCAACAGGGGGCCCACGAGGCAGGGGGCGCGCCCAGGGGGTAGGGCGCGCCCCCCACCCTCATGGACAGGTGGTGGCCCCCCTGACGTATTTATTCCGCTCAGTATTTTTTATTATTTCCAAAAATAACTTTCGTGGAGTTTTAGGACTTTTGGAGTTGTGCAGAATAGGTCTCTAATATTTGCTCCTTTTCCAGCCCAGAATTCCAGCTGCTGGCATTCTCCCTCCTTATGTAAACCTTATAAAATAAGAGAGAATAGGCATAAGTACTGTGACATAACGTGTAATAACAGCCCATAATGCAATAAATATCGATATAAAAGCATGATAGAAAATGGACGTATCACTCATCAGGAAAACTATCATCAATAGGTAGTGGGTCATCAAGGACATTCTCCAACCTAGACAAGTTATCAGCCACGGGCTTATCTGCTCCTTTTCTATCAATGATACGCAAATCAAATTCTTGTAGCAAGAGAACCCATCGAATAAGTCTAGGTTTAGCATCTTTCTTTCCATAAGATATTTTATAGCAGCATGATCGGTGTGGACAATAACTTTAGAGTCAACAATGTAAGATCTAAATTTATGACAAGAAAACACTACTGCTAGAAATTATTTTTCAGTAGTAGCATAATTTCATTGTGCACTATCTAGAGTTTTACTAGCATAATGAATAACAGTTAGTTTCTTATCAACTCTTTGTCCTAGAACAACACCAACATCATAATCACTAGCATCACACATAATTTCAAAAGGCAAGTTCCAATCAGGTGGTTGAACAATAGGTGCAGAAGTTAAGGCTTTATTGAGTGTTTCGAAGGCTTCTAAACAATCATCATCAAAAAACAAAAGGAATATCCTTTTGCAAAAGATTAGTAAGAGGCCTAGTAATTTTAGAAAAGTCTTTGATAAATCTCCTATAGAAACTAGCATGACCAAGGAAACTACGAATTCCTTTGATATCTTTAGGACATGGCATTTTCTCAATTGCATCAACCTTAGCTCTGTCCACCTCAATACCTCTTTCAGAAATTTATGGCCCAAAACAATACCTTCATTAACCATAAAGTGGCACTTCTCCCAATTCAAGACAAGATTTGTTTGCTCACATCTCTGCAAAACTCAATCAAGATTGCTTAAACAATCATCAAAAGACTTCCCACAAACAGAAAAGTCATCCATGAAAACCTCAACAATCTTTTTACAAAAGTCAGAGAATATAGCAGTCGTACATCTTTGAAAGGTAGCAGGTGCATTGCATAAACCAAAGGCATACGTCTATAAGCATAAGTTCCAAAAGGACAAGTAAAAAGTGGTCTTTTCTTGATCAGGTTGAGAAACAGGTATTTTTGAAAAACTAGAATATCCATCAAGGAATCAAAAATGTGTGTGTTTAGATAATCTTTCTAGCATTTGATCAATAAAAGGCGGATGGTAATGATCTTTTCTAGTTACTTTGTTTAATTTTCTAAAATCGAGTACCATTCTATAGCCTGTAACAATTCTTTGTGGAATGAGTTCATTCTTATCATTAGGAACAACAGTAATACCTCCCTGCTTAGGGACACAATGAACATGACTTATACATCTACTATCAGCTATAGGATAGATTATACCTACTTCCAGAAGTTTTAATATTTTCATTCTTACCACTTCTTTCATCTTCGGATTTAACCGACGTTGGTGATCAACAACGGGTTTAGCATCAGGTTCCATATTAATCTTGTGCTGACATAGAGTGGGTCTAATGCCCTTAAGATCATCAAGAGTATATCCAATAGCAGCTCGGTGCTTCCTTAGAACTTTCAATAATCTTTCTTCTTCATGTTCTGAAAGGTTAGCACTAATAATAACAGGATATATCTTCTTCTCATCAAGATAAGCATATTTCAAAGTGTCTGGCAATTGTTTTAATTCAAACACAAGATCACCTTTAGGTGGAGGAGGACCTCTTAGAGTTTCAATTGGCAAATTGTGCTTAAGCAGAGGACATTGTTCGAAGAAAATCTTATCAATTTCATTTCTTTCATGCATATGTAAATCATTCTCATGGTCCAGCAGATATTGTTCTAAGGGATCAGTAGGAGGTACAGCAATAGAAGCAAGACCAATAATTTCATCCTTACTAGGCAATTCTTTTTTATGAGGTTTTCTACTAAACTTGGAAAAATTAAACTCATGAGACTCATCACCAAAGCTGACGCCGACAGTTTGTTTCTCACAATCTATTTTAGCATTAACGGTGTTCAAGAAAGGTCTACCAAAGATAATGGGAGAAAAGTCATCTTGTGGGGAACCAAGAACAAGAAAACCAGTAGGGTATTTTATTTTCCCACACAAGACTTCAACGTCTCTAACAATCCCAAGTGGTGTGATGGTGTCACTATTAGCAAGTTTAATAGTAACATCTATGTCTTCTATTTCAGCGGGTGCTATGTCATTCATAATTTCTTGATATAAGGTAAAAGGAATAGCACTCACGCTAGCACCTATGTCACATAAATCATGATAACAGTGATCTCCTATTTTAACTGAGACAACAGGCATGCCAACAACAGGTCTATGTTTATCCTTTTTATCAGGTTTGGCAAGTCTAGCAGCTTCATCACAGAAGTAAATAACATGCCCATCTATATTTTCTTCCAGGAGATCCTTAACCAAAGCAACATTAGGTTCTACCTTGATTTGTTCAGCTGGCTTACGTGTTCAAATGTAACTTTTGTTGACCACAGTTGAAACTTTAGCATGTTCCTTCATCCTAACAGGGAAAGGTGGTTTCTCAATATAAGCAATAGGAATAACTGGATCAACATTATAAATAATAGTTTCATCTTTGGCTATTATCGGTTCTTTATTTATTCTTTAATTGGTGGGTGATATTTAAACCACTTCTCTTTAGGGAGATCAACATGAGTAGTGATGTCTGCTAGGACTACGTCGGTATTTCCACAAAGAGGAAGCGATGATGCAGCACAGCGACGGTAGGTATTTCCCTCAGTGATGAGACCAAGGTTATCGAACCAGTAGGAGAACCAAGCAACACTACGTAAACAACACCTGCACACAAATAACAAATACTCGCAACCTAATGTATTAAAGGGGTTGCCAATCCCTTTCGGGTAACATCGTCAGAAATTGGCAAACAGACGTGAGAGAGTTGTAATAAATTGATAGATCGGACGCCAAATAAAATAAAGTGCAGCAAGGTATTTTTGTGTTTTTGGTTTAATAGATCTGAAAATAAAAGCAAAGGCAAATAGATCGAAAAGGCAAATATAATAAAGAACAGACCCGGGGGCGTAGATTTCACTAGTGGATTCTCTCGAGAAAAATAGCAAATGGTGGATAAATGAATTATTGTTGGGCAATTGATAGAACTTCAAATAATCATGATGATATCCAGGCAATGATCATTATATAGGCATCACGTCCAAGATTAGTGGACCGACTCCTGCCTGCATCTACTACTATTACTCCGCACATCGACCGCTATCCAGCATGCATCTAGTGTATTATGTTCATGGAAAAGCGGAGTAATGCAATAAGAATGATGACATGATGTAGACAAGATCTATTTATGTAGAAATAGACCCCATCTATTATCCTTAATAGCAACGATACATACGTGTCGGTTCCCCTTCTGTCACTGGGATCAAGCACCGTAAGATCGAACCCATCACAAAGCACCTCTTCCCATTGCAAGATAAATAGATCAAGTTGGCCAAACAAAACCCAAATGTCAAAGAAGAAATACGAGGATATAAGCAATCATGCATATAAGAGATCAAAGAAGACTCAAATAACTTTCATGGATAAAAAGATAGATCTGAGCATAAACTCAAAGTTCATCGGATCCCAACAAACACACCGCAAAAAGAGTTACATCATATGGATCTCCAAGAGACCATTGTATTGAGAATCAAAAGAGAGAGAGAGAGAGGAAGCCATCTAGCTACTAACTACGGACCCGTAGGTCTACAAAGAACTACTCACGCATCATCGGAGAGGCACCAATGAACATGATGAACCCCTCCGTGATGGTGTCTAGATTGGATCTGGCGGTTCTGGAACTTGCGGCTGCTGGAATTGATTTTTGTCAACTCCCCTAGGGTTTCTGGAATATTGGGGTATTTATAGAGCAAAGAGGTGGTTCGGCAGGCACCCGGGGTGGGCATAACCCACCAGGGTGCTCCTGGGCCTCCAGGCATGCCCTGGTGGGTTGTGCTCCCCTCAGAGCCCCCCCCCCCGGGGGGGGTGCTTCTCTGGCACATTGGATGTCTTCTGGTCCAAAAAAATCCACAAAAAGTTTCGCTGCGTTTGGACTCTGTTTGGTGTTGATTTCATGCGATGTAAAAAACATGCAGAAAACAGCAACTGACACTTGGCACTATGTCAATAGGTTAGTACCAAAAAATGACTATAAAATGATTGTAAAACATCCAAGAATGATAATATAATAGCGTGGAACAATCAAAATTATAAATACGTTGATAATATAACAGTGTGGAACAATCAAAAATTATAAATACGTTGGAGACGTATCAGCATCCCCAAGCTTAAGTCCTGCTCGTCCTCGAGTAGGTAAATGATAAAACAGAATTTTTGATGTGGAATGCTGCCTAACATGTCATCTCATATTCTTTTCTTTGTAGCATGGACATTTGGACTTTTATATGGTTCAAAGCAATAGTCTAGTTTTGACATGAGACTTAAATACTCAAGCATATCAACAAGCAACCATGTCTTTCAAAATATCAACGCTAAAATAAGCTATCCCTAGCCCATCATGCTCAATCATTGATCCATTCATGAAATACACTCACATATTAGCTACACCCAATGCTCAAGTACGATCATAGTGCCCCTTAGTTGGTGCTTTATAAGCGAAGATGGAGACTCAAATTAAAAATAAAAATTGCATAAAGTAAAAGAAAGGCCCTTCGTGGAGGGAAGTAGGGATTTGTAGAGGTGCCAGAGCTCAAAGCAAAAAAACATAGAGATAAAAACATTTTGGGAGGCATGCTTTTCCCACCAACGAAAACGACTTTGAGTTCCTAACACTTCCCATGCTAGACATATCATAGGCGGTTCCCAAACAGAAAATAAAGTTTATTCCTTTTTCCACCATACTTTCACTTTCCATGGCTAACCGTATCCACAGGTGCCCTCCATACCAACACTTTCCAAGGAATTTAATATTTGACAACATAAAGTAAATTCATTTTTCATTTTGGGACTGGGCATCCCTAATACCTTTGCCTTACTCTCGTGCAATGACAAGTGAATAAACACTCATCATGAGAATAACACATCTAGCATGGAAAATATCGGCCACCCCTCACTGCCTCGAGGGCGGTACGAACACACAAAAGAGAAATTTATTTTGAAAATTAGAGATGTCACATACAAATTTGCTTAGAACGGCAAAAGAATACCGCATATAGGTAGGTATAGTGGACTCATATGGTGAAACTGGTTTAAAGGATTTTGGATGCACAAGTAGTGATCATACTTAGTGCAAAATGAAGGCTAGCAAAAGATTGAGAAGCTACCAACCAAGAAACGAATAACCTCATAAGCGAGCATTAAGCATAACTAACACTGAATAATGCACCACAAGTAAGATATAATTTCATTGCATAACTATTGACTTTCGTGCTTGCATAGGGAATCACAAACCTTAACACCAATATTCTTACTAAAGCATAATTACTCATCAACATAACTCACATATCACATCATCATATCTCAAAACTATTACAAGGAATCAAGTTTATTTTGTCCAATGATCTTCATGAAAGTGTCGGTGTACTAAAGTTTGGGCCCTTTAGCACCCCATACTTGTGCACGGGCAGTCGTAGCCACACCCGCGGCGAGGCCTGAGGAGGGCGATCAAGGATAAAAACAAGATCACTAGAGAAGCGGCCAAGCGAGAGACCAGAGAACAGAGGATGAGTTGGGCCCCCGGCAAGATCCTTGCCGGGACGGCTTGCGAGACCCTTGCAAGATCCTTGCCGGGATGACTTACAGAGCACTAATAAGAGCACCACCCTTGTGATTGAGAGCTCTGACACCATCGACAACGTTAAGGCCAAGAGCCAGGGGCGCGCGTGTAGTGGCATGCAGATCTTTGTGAAGGCCAGAAGACAAAGTTCCTGGCAAGATCCTTGCCGAGGAAGTGTGCGAGGCCCCGGCAAGACCCTTGCCGGGGACATCGGAAAGACCGCGGCAAGACTCTGCCACCCCGTCACCACTCCAGCACAGTGGCCGGCTGCCAGCCTGGCAAACACCTGTGTGGTGGCATGCAGATCTTCATGAAGATCCTACCACCTCTCCAGCACAGCAGCTGGCCAGCCAACTTGGCATTGCATGCCCCGATGCATGGACGCATGTCGAGACGGAGCGGGGCGGCGACGAACGGGACGGGTTCTATTCCCGTCCCCGATAAAGCTGAAGGGCATGTAAGTAGCGCATTTAATGTGTTTGTCCTAAGACGCTGATGATAAACATAGACACTGTAGCTACTTTACACCTCCTGTGTGCCACTGTGGCAACCCCTTGGACATATAAAAGGAGGCCCAAGGCATACTAGAGGAGGATTCAGACTTTTGAACCTCTCGGCCCAGCTTGCATGCGTAGCAGCTAGCCAAAGCTCAAGAACACAGAATATACACTCAAGCAGGACTAGGGTTTTACGCTTCTCAGCAGCCCGAACCTGGGTAAAATCCGTTGTGTTGATCATTAGATCGGCTCTTTGCACTACCCCCTCTTACCTGCCAATCCGTACAAGGGATCCACGTGATCCTGTAGGTGTCGTTTCTGCCGACATCTTTGGCGCGCCAGATAGGGGGGAAGAGTTCTGCAAACCCGATCTAGCGGTTAGCACGTCGTTTCCTCGATCATCATGGCTGCCAAGAAGAAGGGGATCACGGCGATCAGTTCCTTTGGAGCCGAACCACCCGTACCAGTGCGGACGGGCGACGGGGTAGTCGCGGATAGTGGCGAAGGCGCGGATCACGACCATCCACGACACTCCGGCAACCGAAGCCAGGCGAGCGGCATTGTTTGTGCCCAAGACGACGAGCCGCGTGCCACGGGGTCCAAGGACGGCGTCGTGCTACCTACGGGCGGCATGGCAACCTCCAAGACACCCCCGTCGGTGTCCGCGCCGCGGTCCTCCTAGGTCGTGCGCGATGAGCAGCGCCGCGAAGTTGGTGACCCCGGGCGCCGCCGCGGCAAGAGCCCTCTGCATCATTCTCGAGATGCGCAGGGCCGACATGCACGCCAAGATGCTGGGCCAGACGGTGCACAGCCGCGAAACTGTGACGGCGCTCCTTCTAACATGGTTAGGAGTCCGAGCACCTCCCGTTCCTCGCGCTTGTCGCTGCCACCAACGCCAGCAGAAGCGTTAGTGCGAGTGCAGCTACTCCTCGACTTCCCTCCTGTTGCGGAGAAGCAAGGAGAGTGGAGAGCTGCTATCCAGAGCCTTATTGGATACGCCAATAAAGATCAATACCAGGAGGCAGGCCCCTCGAGGCATCTGTCCACCGAGTCGGCGCGTGCCAACGGTGGGGGGTGGGGGGCAGAGGCGCCGCAACCACGGTGCAGTCCCCTCCACCACAACAGCAATGGTTGCCAGCTCGGCGGGTCGACGCCCATGATGATGGATCCACGGCTTCATCCGATCCACGAGCTTGTCGTGACCAACGTCATGTTCTTCGAGAGCGGGTTGAAGAAGATGCTCGAACTACCATCGAGCGGCGACGAGAAGCACGCCATCAATCTAATAGGCGTGCAGGGCCCACTGCGTACACGCCTCCGCCGAGAGATTCTAGCGACCTACCTTACGAGGTAGGTTGTCCAGCTTTTACCCGTGAGCTGCAGCAGTTCCAGTGGCCCAATACCCACACATTTAAACCAGAGGTCCTGGAGAAGTACGACGGCAGGACTCATCCATCCGAGTTCCTGAGCGTGTAGACCATCGCGATGCAAGCAGCCGGGGCTCGGGACGGCAAGGTGCTCGCCAACTACTTCCCGCTGGTGCTCAAGCCCAACGTCAGGTCGTGGTTGATGCACCTGCTAGTAGATTCCATCTCCTCTTGGTTGGACCAGTGCCACGAGTTTGTTGGCGCCTTTACCGGAGGCCATCAAGCTCTTGACCAGGCAAGTGATTTGCACCTCATCCCCCAGAAGGATGGTGAATCCTTGCGCAAGTACATACAGAGATTCAACCATGTGCAGTACAACATCCCAGATGTTCATCCTGCCGCTGTCATCAGCGCATTCCATCAGAACATGCGCAACCGCAAGATGCGTGAAGAGCTGGCCATGAACAAGGTTAGGGATGTTGCCGAACAGTATTATTTTGGCCGACGGATGTGCTCTTGCTGAAGAAGGAAGGAAGTACCCCGGCGAAGATGCCGGCACGGGAAGCGATTCTGGAGACGAAGACGTCCTCGCCCCGGCAAAGAAGGGCCGGCGGCGCAATAGGAATCGCAGGGGCAAGACCGTGCTTGCCGTCGAGGACTCCGGCAACCCCGGCACCGCCAAGAAGGCCAAGGTTGACAACCCCAGCAAGGAAGTTGCTGGATGTGCCGCCTGCCAGGACTTGGCGGCTGCTGACAAGTCGGAGGGCTCCGACAAGCAATATTCCAAGATCCATCGCACCAAGGGCCATGACCTCCAAAACTGCCGGCAAGTTGAGCAGCTTGTGGAGAGGCAGAAAGCTGAGTATGAAAGATGGGACAAGGAGAAGGGCCATGATGGTGCTGAGGGGTCCGGCAAGAAGCGCGGTGGCCGAGGGGGGCGTCGCGGCAAGGAAAAGCAACAAGAGAGGCCTGCTTGAGGCCGCGACAAGAAAGAGGAGGATGATGACCATGAAGAGGACGAAGAGTCCAGTGACCAAGAATTTCAAAAAGGCCATAGAAGCCATGTGCATCGATGGTGGCGCCTCGTTGCATTCTTCTCACCGCCAGCTAAAATAGTGGGCGCGCAAGATCAATGCGACAGAGCCGTCGATCGACGCCCAGAAGCCACTGCAATGGTCCAGCACGTTGATCATTTTCGACGCCGAGGATCACTCTGATCGCACAACCGTGGTCGGGTGCTTGCCATTGTTGGTTTCGTCAACAATTCGCAACCTCAAGGTGACGAAAATGCTAGTGGACGGTGGGGCCGGTGTGAACTTGATCTCGCCCCAAGTGATTAAGAGGTTGCAAATCCCCAAGGGAGATCTCGAGGAGACGGTGGGGCCGGTCTGAACTTGATCTCACCCCAAGTGATTAAGAGGTTGCAAATCCCCAAGGGAGATCTCGAGGAGACGGGCACGTTTCAAGGGATCAATCCAGGGAGAAGCCAGCCTAAGGGTAAGATCACACTACCAGTTACATTCGGTGGTGAGCTGAACTACAGGACAGAGAAGATCGTTTTTGATGTAGCTAAGATCCCGTTGCCCTATAACGGGATCCTTGGCCGTCCAGCATGGCCAAGTTTATGGCAGCATCACACTACGCCTCAACACGCTGAAGATGCCCGGCCCGATGAGCATCATCACTGTCGGTTCCGACAAGAAGGATGCGCTCATCTGTGTCGACCAGGTCTACCGGGAGGCGGTGGTGGCACCTGCCGCCAAGGCACTTGCTCCTGCCACTGGAGCCCCTGAGGGGAAGAAGACCGGCAAGACCTTAGTCACCCGCAAGACCTCAGTCACCGGCAAGGCCTCTGGCCCCGGCCAAGCCTCTTGTACCAACTCCGGCAAACGCGCCTCCTCGGAGTGTTGCGTTCCCGTTGAGGACATGCCAGAGAGCTCCACTAGGAAGAGCAAGAAATCCAAGGCTGCACCACCAGAAACCAAGAAGGTGCCCGTCAAGGAGGACGGCACGGGCGGAGCTTTCACCATAAGCTCCACCCTCGACAGCAAATAGGAAAGCGCGCTCGTCGCCTTCCTGCGGGCGAATGTCGATGTGTTTGCGTGGCAAGCATCTGACATCCCCAGCGTTCCCAGGGAGGTGATTGAGCACCACCTTGCTGTATGTCCTCATGTGCGGCCCGTCAAGCAAAAGGTCAGGAAGCAAGCTTTGGAGCAGCAAGAGTTCATCATCGAGGAGATTAGGAAGTTGGAAGCTGCAGGCTTGGTCAGAGGAGTGCTCCACCCAACATGGTTGGCCAATCCGGTGGTGGTGCGCAAGGCAAATGGGAAATGGAGGCTGTGCATTGATTATACAGATATCAATAAAGCCTGCCCAAAGGATCCTTTCCCTTTGCCGCGCATTGACCAGATCGTGGACTCCACTGCCGAGTGTGACCTTCTGTCGTTCCTTGACGCCTATTCAGGATACCACCAAATCTTTATGACGAAGGAAGACAAAGAGAAGACCGCCTTTATCACCCCATGTGGTATGTATTGTTTTATACGAATGCCTTTCGGGTTGAAAAGCGTTGGTTCGACATTTGCAAGAGCGGTTCAGATTGGTTTTGAGCCCCAGCTCCATAGAAATATGGAGGCTTACATGGATGACATAGTGGTCAAAACCAAGGACAGGGCAACACTTGTGCAAGATTTGGAAGAAACATTTGCAAATTTGTGCAAGATCAACCTCAAGCTCAACCCTGAGAAGTGTGTGTTCAGTGTCCCATTCGGCAAACTTCTCGGGTTCTTTGTGTCTCAACGTGGGATCGAGGCGAACCCCGACAAGATCAAGGCAATTGAGCAGATTGAGGCACCAAGGTGAGTCAAAGATGTGCGTCGGCTTCCTGGCTGCGTTGCTACTTTGAGTAGGTTCATCTCCAAATCTGCTAAGCACGCCCTCCCCTTTTTCAAGATTTTGAAAAAGGCAGGGCCAATGAAGTGGACCCCGGAGGCCGAGGCAGCGCTGCGGGATTTGAAGAGGTACCTCTCCTCTACAACAATACTAGTTGCGCCTAAACCGCAAGAGCCGTTGCTGCTATATCTAGCAGCAAAGAATCAAGTGGTTAGCGCTGCGCTAGTGGCACAAAGGGAAGTTGATGAAGAGGCAGTAGTAGTGGCAAGACTGTCAGGTGACGAGCTAGAGCTCCCGCCGGCAGGGTCTGGTGCCGGCAGGGCAGGACCCCGGCAGAGTCTGGCACCGGCGAGGCAGGAATCCCGACAGAGTCTGGCCCCGGCAAGGCAGGATCTGCACAAGCAAGCGAAGTGATACAGAGGAAGAAGATGACGCAGCACCCAGTTTACTTTGTCAGCTCCCTCTTGCAAGGCCTAGATCAAGATACTCTGGTGTGCAGAAGTTGCTCTTCGGCCTTCTTATGGCCTCGAGGAACCTACGCCATTATTTTCAAGCACAGGAGATCACCATCATCACTCGCTTCCCGTTGCAACCGATCTTGCACAACCCAGATGCAACCGGAAGGATTGTGGAATGGGCGTTGGAACTGTTGAGCTTTGGTCTCAGGTTTGAAAGCACTTCGACAATCCAGAGCAGGGTCTTGGCGGACTTCATTGCAGAATGGACCTCAACACCTGACGAAGAAATTCAAGAGACCACTCTCCCCGGCAAGGAAACAAGCCGCAATTGGATTATGTACTTTGATGGGGCTTTCTCGCTGCAAGGCACCGGTTCCGGTGTGCTGCTTGTCGCGCCCACCGGAGAGCACCTCAAGTACGTAGTCCAAATGCACTTTCCCTGGGAAAGATCAACGAACAACACCGTGGAGTATGAGGGGCTGCTTGCTGGTCTCAGGATCGTGGCAGACCTTGGGATCAGAAAGTTGATCGTCTGTGGGGATTCGCGACTCATAGTGAAGCAAGTGAACAAGGATTATCAGAGCCCGCTGATGGAATCTTATGTAGATGAAGTGAGGAAGTTGGAAGAACATTTTGACTGTCTACAAGCAGAGCATGTTCCCCGAGTGGAGAACAGCATTGCTGACGACCTATCAAAACGTGTTGCCCTAAAGTTACCTGTGGAACCAGGGACCTTTGTGCTCCAATTGACTCAGCCATCCGTTGAACCATCGGCAGGACGGAATAAGCAAAGAAAATCAGGCCCCGGCAAGTACTTTCCCGCCGAGCTCCCAGGAGCCGCCGGCAAGGATGTAGCCGGGGACGCCAAGCTTGCCGGGGAGCGACAGGCTCCGGCAAGAACTCAAGCCCTTGCCGTAGAGACAACCGCTCGCACGGCAGAAGACATGCCTCTAGTCCTTGCCGTCGAGCCTCAGCCTCCGGCATGGGTGCAGCACACCGTTTGGTTCCTCCAAACAGGGGAACTCCCTGAGGAACAGGAAGAAGCGGAGAAAGTAGCCCGTCGGTCTAGCATGTACCAGTTTGTGGACGACGTCCTATACAGGAAAAGACCGAACGGTGTGAAATTGAAGTGCATTCCCCGGGAGGACGGACTGGAGCTGTTGGCAGAGATACGCAGAGGCATATGTGGCTCTCACATAGGATCGAGAGCCCTTGTCGGCAAGGCATTCCGGCAAGGTTTCTTTTGGCCCACTGCTCTCCAGGATGCAACTGCACTAGTAACCAAGTGTGAAGCGTGTCAGTTCCATTCAAAGAAACTCCATCAACCAGCTCAAGCTCTTCAGATAATCCCTCTTTCCTGGCCATTTTTGGTCTAGGGGCTCGACATACTGGTCCCCTTTCCCCGTGTTGTCGGGGGCTTTGAGTACTTGTACGTTGCGATCGACAAGTTCACAAAGTGGCCAGAAGTGTAAGCAGTGAGAAAGGTGACATCACAATCAGCCGTCAAGTTCTTCAAAGGACTAGTTTGCCGTTTTGGTGTGCCAAACAGAGTCATCACTAACAAAGGCACACAGTTCACGAGCCACACCTTCATGCAATACATCCAAGACCTTGGCAGCAAGATATGTTTTGCTTCTATTGCACATCCATGAAGCAATGGCCAGGCAGAAAGGGTGAATGTTGAAGTGTTACGGGGCCTTAGGACAAGGACTTTTGACAGGCTGCACAAGTGCGGAAGACGTGGATTGACGAGTTGCCGGCGGTTCTTTAGTCAATCAGAACAATGCCAAATCGAGCCACCCGCAGACACCCTTCTCCCTCATATACGGGGCAGAAGCAGTTCTCCCCACAGAACTCACATACGGGTCACCTCGAGTGCTCGCTTATGATGAGCTTGAGCAAGAGCAGTTGCGGCAAGATGATGCTATGCTCCTTGAGGAAGATCGTCTTCAGGCTGCTGTGCGAGCTGCGCGCTACCAGCAAGCCTTGCGCCGCTACCATAGACACAAGGTTAATGCCCAAAGCTATGAGGAAGGCGACCTTGTTCTTCCGCGCGTTCAGTCGGCCAAGAATTCCAACAAGTTGACGCCAAACTGGAAGGCCCTTATCGGGTAATATGAGTTACCAGGCCCGGTGCAGTCCGCCTGGAGACCGAAGATGGTATCCTAGTGAGCAACTCCTGGAGCATCGAACATCTTCGTAAGTTTTACCCATAAGGCGCGGTTGCTGGGCCCCCTGACAGACCATCTTTTGTACGAGCCTTGCCGGCAAGGCATGTAACCCCTTGTACAAAGCCAGACGCAGACCCTGAGCAACAGATGAATAAACGAAGCGCTGGCGCCCTAAGAATTAGCATGCATGTTAGGTTGAGCTTCTCTTTGGTAGGGTCGATAGTGCTTGGCGGCAACTAACCCCTAGCATAGAGGTCGAGTGTGCGTCTTTTTGTCCCTTCCAGTCGTTTTTGGTTCGCAAGCCGCACGAGCGCTTCAGCGGAACTTTTTGGAGGAAAGGAGACGAACTGACACCCCGACACCGGAAAGCCAAGGCTGCCGGGGGCAGCAGATTCAGATAAGTCCCTTTTTCCCCCGCCGCGTACTTCCGTATGAAACTTCGCTCGACCCCATGCCACCGTGCTCCCTCCTTCCTATGCCCAAAGCCCCTTTTTGGGCTGGAATTTGGTTGTAGTCGCGATGGAAGGGGGACGGACGAAGGCCTAATCCTACTTTACCCCTACCTCCGCCAAGGGCGTGAGCACAGTCGTGGTATGAAGCGGGAGGACGGCAAGGCCTGTTGCCGGGTGGCGTTGTTTACTTAAAAAGATAACAAGGACTCATTCCTTGGTGTGAGCCTCGCTCACGCACAAAAGAACCCGGCAAACACCCTTTTCCTTCATTAATACGTTGATTAACAAGTACAATTCATATGGACTATAAGCATGAGCAAGGGGTTACAAAGTTTAAATTTGGCAAGTGCCCGCGGGCTTAAGATCTAAAAAAAGATAAGATGCGCGTAATCCCTTTCTTGTCCCTCTCCTCGGGAAGAGGATCAAGTTAGCGGGAGGGCAAAAAGAGTGCCTAGGCGAGGTACACGCGGCAGAAGACACCAAGAGAACATCCCGGCGGCCGTCCAGAAGAGGGCTGGTGATGATGGTGCCGGGGGAGGAGCCGAAAGATGAGGCAGCGGGCCGGCAATATGAGACGAAGGCGTCGATGCCATCGTACTCCGACTTGACGGCCCACCGCCCGCCTTCTTCGTCTTCTCCGGCCCTCCAGCGCCAGCCGCCAGGAGCGACAGCCCCGAGAAGTTCAAGGAGCTAGCTTGAGAAGCCACTGCCAAGAACTACCCCCCCCCCCCCCGGCAAATCGCTCTGCCGGGGAGAAGGCCAGGTGCAGATGATGGTGCTGCCGGCGTCTCCTGGGGACGGTGCACCCGATGACTAGTCGTACCCGTCCCCGTCGTCCTCCCCATCGGTCTCCTCCTCGTCACTATCGCTCGAGGAGGAGCTTTCATCGTCGGCCGAGCTCTCCGCGCAGCACCCTAACCGGATTCCCGAGCGCCCAAAGACCTTGACGGAGAGTAGGTCAGCCTCCACTAATTTGAAGCAGAGGATGTGCCCCTTCATCAGGCAGTGGGCGCATGCAAAGTTTTTCCAACCGCGACGAAGAAGCATTACATGAGGGACGGGGAACTTTACGTTTGCCCACATATCGCCATTGCAACATCCCTTCATGTGAAGCCTCAACCTCGGCGGCTGGTCGACCTCCAGCACCCTCGCGAACGGCTCGGCAAGGCAAAGACGGCTATGCGGCGGTTCGCGCAACTGCAAGATAAACTCCAGCGCCATGTCTCTGACATGGCCGCTTGACGAAGCGAGAGGAGACGGCGGCGCCGCAGGTGCCCTACTTCCACGTCCACTTCTGCCTCGACCACCTCGCCGACCGCAACCCCGTCCAGCACCTCTGCCTTGGGCACTTGGCTCTTCCTTAACCGCCGTGGCTCTCTGGCGAGAGGAAGATCTAGTCGCCTCCGCAGGGGGCGGCCGCGACCACACCCTCTCGGCATGACAGTGGATGAAGAACGGAGAAGAAGAGAAGACACAAAGGGATTCCCCTCCTTCTCCTCCCGATACCCCTTTTATAGCCAAGCAGGAAGGGCTGGGGGCTAGCTCCATACCTTCTCTGAAGGGCCCTTTCAAGTCCGGCTCATTAAGGCCATTGGCAACGAGCAAGGTCGTCGACCGCCCTCCCCGCGCCAATCAAAGGCGCATGGGTATCTTCCATGGCACACCTTTCCATACCCCGCGTGCCCGCCACCTACCCCGCGCCATGCATGCGGCGTACGTGGCGAAAACGGCGGGCGTAGTGGGAAGCGTGAAACAGCGATTACCATCCCGTGAATAAAGGCTATGCACGGGCCGCTGCAAGCACGACAGACGAGAAGATTATAGCAGTTATCCCCTGCCACGCGTGCCCGCGCACTGTTTGGGCCTGGCCCAACAACGCTTCGCACTCGTGTGTTGCCCGGGCCCGGGGGCTCCTGTCGGTGTACTAAAGTTTGGGCCCTTTAGCACCCCATACTTGTGCACGGGTAGTCGTAGCCACACCCGCGGCGAGGCCTGAAGAGGGCGATCATGGATAAAAAGAAGATCACTAGAGAAGCGGACAAGCCAGAGACCAGAGAACAGAGGACGAGCTGGGCCCTCGGCAAGATCCTTGTCGAGACGGCTTGCGAGACCCCGGCAAGGACGACTTACAGAGCACTAACAAGAGCACCACCCTTGTGGTTGAGAGCTCTAACACCATCGACAATGTTAAGGCCAAGAGCCAGAGGCGCGCGTGTAATGGCGTGCAGATCTTTGTGAAGGCCAGAAGACAAAGTTCCTGGCAAGATCCTTGTCGAGGATGTCTGCGAGGCCCCGGCAAGACCCTTGCCTGGCAAACACCTGCGTGGTGGCATGCAGATCTTCGTGAAGATCCTGCCACCTCTCTAGCGCAGCAGCTGGCTAGCCAACTTGGCATTGCATGCCTTGATGGCATGGACGCGTGTCGAGACGGAGCGGGGCGGCGACGGACGGGACGGGTTCTGTTCCCGTCCCCGATAAAGCTGAAGGGCACGTAAGCAGCACATTTAATGCGTTTGTCCTAAGACGCCGATGATAAACATAGACGTTGTAGCTACTTTACACCTCCTGTGTGCCACTTTGGCAACCCCTTGGACATATAAAAGGAGGCCCAAGGCATACTAGAGGAGGATTCGGACTATTGAACCTCTCGGCCCAGCTTGCATGCATAGCACCTAGCCGAAGCTCAAGAACACAAAATATACACTCAAGCAGGACTAGGGTTTTACGCTTCTCAGCGGCCCGAACCTGGGTAAAAATCCGTCATGTTGATCATTAGATCGGCTCTTTGCACTACCCCTCTTCCCTGCCAAATTGTAGAAGGGATCCACATGATCCCATAGGTGTCGTTTCCGCCGACAAAAAGTTTTATTATATCCTTTTTGGATATCTAACACTTTGGAACTAATTTTCATGTGTTGCTTTTGATAAGCTCAAACAAATATAGGTGAAGATCATAAGCATAATAATTCTTTCTCTCAAATTAATTTAAGTGAAGCAAGAAAGAATTTCTTAAAAAATTTACTAACTCTCAAATAAATCTAAGTGAAGCATGAGAGCATTTCTTCAAAAATACTAAAGCACACCATCTCAAAAAGATATAAGTGAAGCACTAGAGCAATTCCATAGCTCATAAAAAATTAAGTGAAGCATAGAGAGCAATTCTAAAAAGTCATGGCATAATTTTGGCTCTCTCAAACAAGTGTGTCCAGCAAGGATTCAAGACTTAAAATAAAAAGCAAAGCAAGCAAAGACTCATATCATACAAGACGCTCCAAGCAAAACTCATAGTATGTGACGAATAAAAATATAGTTCCGAGTAAAATACCGATGGTCGTTAGAAGAAAGAGGGGATGCCACTTGGGCATCCCCAAGCTTAGTTACTTGAATCTCTTTGGATAATAGCTTGGGATGCCATGGGCATCCCCAAGATTAGGCTCTTCTTACTCCTTATTCCTTCATCCATCGTAACATCACCCAAAACTTGAAAACATCAATCACACAAAACTCAATAAAACCTTCGTGAGATCCGTTAGTATAAGAAAACAAATCACTACTATAAGTACTGTAGCAAACCAATTCATATTTTATTCTTACATTATATCTACTGTGTTCCAACTTTTCTATGGCAAAAACTCATCAAAGAAAACCATAGAATCATCAAAACAAGCACACAATGCAAAGAAAACAGAATATGTCAAAAACAGAACAGTCTGCAGCAATCTGGATATTTCGAATACTTCTGTAACTCCAAAAATTCTAAAAAATTAGGACCACGTGAACAATTTGTATATTAATCTTTTGCAAAAAGAATTGATATTTTGTCATGCTTCTATTAAAAATGAGAATTATTTTCGTGAGCGCAAAAGTTTCTGTTTTTCAGCAAGATCAAAGCAACTATCACCCAACATGATCCTAAAGGCTTTGGTTGGCACAAACACTAATTAAAACGCAAAAAACACAATCATAACAGTAGCATAATTGTGCAAACACTCGACAACAGAAAGCAAAAAGCAAAAATAAATTTTATTCATTGGGTTGCCTCCCAACAAGCGCTATCATTTTACACCCTTAGCTAGGCATAAAGCAAAGGATCTAAGTATTGTCATCTTTGTTTCTAGATCCATAAGATGCCCTCATGATTGATTCATATGGTGGCCCAATTCTTGTTATAGGGAAGTGTTCCATACCCTTCCTTAGTGGAAATTGAAACTTAATATTGCCATCTTTCATACCAATCACGGCACCAATAATACGTAAAAACGGTCTACCAAGAATAATTGGGCAAGACGGATTGCAATCAATATCAAGAACAATAAAATCTATGGGCACATAATTCCTATTTGCAAGAATAAGAACATCATTAATTCTTCCCATAGGCTTTTTAATAGTAGAATCCGCCAAGTGCAAATTTAAAGAACATTCTTCAATATCGGTAAGACCAAGCACATCACAAAGAGATTT
Source organism: Triticum aestivum (assembly GCF_018294505.1). NCBI lineage: Eukaryota > Viridiplantae > Streptophyta > Magnoliopsida > Poales > Poaceae > Triticum > Triticum aestivum. The sequence goes on from NC_057814.1 coordinate 358,857,776, forward strand.
CGGAATTGTAGAAACACTAGCACCCAAGTCACATAAAGCAAAACACTCATAATTCTTAATCTTGACTTTGATAGTAGGTTCCCATTCATCATGTAATTTTCTAGGAATTGAAACTTCTAGCTCCAATTTTTCTTCCAAAGCTTTCATCATAGCATCAACAATATGTTTAGTAAAAGCTTTATTTTGTCCATAAGCATGGGGTGAATTGATCATGGATTGCAACAAAGAAATACAATCAATCAAAGAGCAACTATCATAATTAAAGCCTTTGTAATCCAAAAGAGTGGGCACATCACTAGTTAAAGTTTTGACCTCTTCAAACCCACTTTTATCAATTTTCCCAACAAGATTTTCGCCCTCCGAATTATCGGGATGCCTTCTAGCTAAAGTTGACTCTTCTCCAGTCCCTTATCATCAATATTAATTTTACTAAACAATGAATCAATAGAAGAAACACCAATCATTTTAAGATCTTCATCATTTTTATGAAATCAATCACTAGAAAACGCGTTTTCTAAAAATTCTCTTCTAGCTCTAAGCATAGCGGTTCTTTTCTTACTTTCATCGATAGAAACATAAATAGATTTAATTGATTCCTCTACCTTAGGCACACAAATTTTCATCTTGAGATTTTCCACATCATGACAAATTCTATCAAAACTTCTAGACAAATCATCAATCTTATTCAACTTTTCTTCCATTGTAGCATTGAAAACTTTCTGAGTATTGATAAATTCTTTAATATTATTCTCAAGATAAGAGGTGTTCCTATTATTATTATAAGAAGGATTACCATAGGAATTACCATAACTATTAGAGGAATTACTAGGAAAAGGCCTAGGATTAAAATTACCTCTATAAGTATTGTAATTGAAATTGTTTCGCGAGATAAAATTCACATCTACGGCATCACTATTTTGCTCAATCAAAGTAGACAAAGGCACATCATTAAAATCAATAGGAGCACTTTTATTAGCAACCAATTTCATAAGAGTATCAACTTTTTCACTCAAAGAAGAAATTTCTTCAACCGAATTAACTTTTTTACTAGTAGGAGCTCTTTCGGTATGCCATTGTGAATAATTTGCCATAATATTATCAAGCAATTTGGTGGCTTCACCCAAAGTAATTTCCATAAAAGTACCACCCGCGGCTGAATCAAAAAGATTACGAGAAACAAAATTCAACCCCGCATAAAAAAATTGTATGATCATCCAAAGATTTAACCCATGAGTTGGGCAATTCCTTAGCATCATTTTCATCCTTTCCCAAGATTGTGCAACATGCTCATGTTCAAGTTGCTTGAAATTCATGATCTGGGTTCTAAGGGAAATAATTTTTGCGGGCGGAAAATACTTAGTAATAAAAGCGTCCTTGCACTTATTCCAAGAATCGATACTATTGCGAGGCAAAGAAGACAACCAAATTTTTGCACGATCTCGCAGAGAAAACAGAAATAATTTCATCTTCACAACATCATTGTCCACATCTTTTTTCTTTTGCATATCGCATAATTCCACAAATGTGTTAGGATGGGATGCGGCATCCTCATTAGGAGTACCGGAAAATTGATCTTTCATAACAAGATTCGGCAAAGCAGTATTAATATCACAAGACTCCGCACTAGTGGCGAGAGGATCAATCGCAGTGCCAATAAAATCATTGTTGTTGGTATTTGAGAAATCACACAACTTGGTGTACTCTTGAGTCATTGTGACTACGCAAAAAGATTGCACTCAAAAACAGATCCGGCAAGAAAACGGCGAATGAAAAAGAGTGCGAATAAAACGGCAACTTTTTGTGAAGTGGGGGAGAGAAAAACGGGAGGCAAATGGCAAATAATGTAAATTGCGAGGAGATGAGATTTGTCATTAGGAACATGGTAGATGTTGACGATGCCTCCCCGGCAACGGCGCCAGAAATTCCTTTTGATGTCTGCTAGGACTACATCGGTATTTCCCGAAAGAGGAAGGGATGATGCAGCACAGCGACGGTAGGTATTTCCCTCAGTGATGAGACCAAGGTTATCGAACCAGTAGGAGAACCAAGCAACACTACGTAAATAGCACCTGCACACAAATAACAAATACTCGCAACCCGACGTATTAAAGGGGTTTTCAATCCCTTTCGGGTAACAGCGCCAGAAATTGCCAAACGGACGTGAGAGAGTTGTAATAAATTGATAGATCGAACACCAAATAAAATAAAGTGCAGCAAGGTATTTTTGTATTTTTTGTTTAATAGATCTGAAAATAAAAGCAAAGGCAAATATAATAAAGAACAGACCCGGGGGCCGTAGATTTCACTAGTGGCTTCTCTTGAGAAAAATAGCAAGCGGTGGATAAACGAATTACTGTTGGGCAATTGATAGAACTTCAAATAATCATGACGATATCCAGGCAACGATCATTATATAGTCATCACGTCCAAGATTAGTAGACCGACTCCTGCCTGCATCTACTACTATTACTCCATAGATCGACCGCTGTCCAGCATGCATCTGGTGTATTAAGTTCATGGAAAAGAGGAGTAATGCAATAAGAACGATGACATGATGTAGACAAGATCTATTTATGTAGAAATAGACCCCATCTTGTTATCCTTAATAGCAACGATACATACGTATCGGTTCCCCTTCTGTCACTGGGATCAAGCACCGTAAGATCGAACCCATCACAAAGCACCTCTTCCCATTGCAAGATAAATAGATCAAGTTCGCCAAACAAAACCCAAATATCAGAGAAGAAATACGAGGCTATAAGCAATCATGCATATAAGAGATCAAAGAAGACTCAAATAACTTTCATGGATAAAAAGATAGATCTGATCATAAACTCAAAGTTCATCGGATCCCAACAAACACACCGCAAAAAGAGTTACATCATATGGATCTCCAAGAGACCATTGTATTGAGAATCAAAAGAGAGAGAGGAAGCCATCTAGCTACTATCTACGGACACGTAGGTCTACAAAGAACTACTCACGCATCATCGGAGAGGAACCAATGGACATGATGAACCCCTCCGTGATGGTGTCTAGATTGGATCTGGTGGTTCTGGAACTTGCGGTGGTTTCGTGGACTCTCCTAGGGTTTCTGAAATATTGGGGTATTTATAGAGCAAAGAGGTGGTTTGGGAGGCACCCAAGGTGGGCACAACCCACCAGGGCGCGCCTGGGCCTCCAGGCGCGCCCTGGTGGGTTGTGCTCCCCTCGGAGCACCCCCAGGTGCTTCTCCGGCCCACTGGATGTCTTCTGGTCCCAAAAAATCCACAAAAAGTTTCGCTGCGTTTGGACTCCATTTGGTATTGATTTCCTCGGATGTAAAAAACATGCAGAAAACAGCAACTGGCAGTTGGCACTATGTCAATAGGTTAGTACCAAAAAATGGTATAAAATGACTATAAAATGATTGTAAAACATCCAAGAATGAAAATATAACAGCATGGAACAATCAAAAATTATAGATACGTTGGAGACGTATCAAGTAGCAAAAGATTCACAAAAGGTGGCTACTATCTCAGAGTCAAGTCCATATTTAGTGCTAAACTTTTGAAAAGCATCGGTATTCATAAAAGATTTGACACAATCATACTTAAGCTTAATACCTAACTCTTTACCTTCGTCGAGTTCCCAATCTTTAGAGCTGCGTTTAATTTTTTCTAATAGATCCCACCGGAATTCAATAGTCTTCTTCATAAAAGAACCGGCACAAGAAGTATCAAGCATGGATCGATCATTATGAGAAAGCCGACAATAAAAATACTGAATAATAATTTATCTTGAGAGCTAATGATTGGGGCATGAATATAACATTGACTTAAGCCTCCCCCAAGCTAGGGCAATACTTTCTCCTTCACGAGGCCAAAAATTATATATATAATTCCGATCACGATGAACTAGATGCATAGGATAAATGTTTTGGTGAGACTCCAATTTCAATCGATTCCAATTCCAAGATCCAATATCATCGCATAGCCTATACCATGCCAATGCTTTTCCCTTCAAAGATAAAGGGAAAACCTTATTCTTAACTTCATCTCCAGGTAAACCTACAAGCTTAAATAATCCACAAATTTCTTCCACATATATTAAGTGCATATCAGGATGTTCTGTTCCATCTCCTGCATAAGGATTAGCTAGCAGTTGTTCTATCATACCCGAAGGAATTTCATATTCCATATTTTCAGTAGGTGCATTAGGTTGAGGGATAATTAATTGTGGTTCCGGTCGAGGTGAAGATACCCTGAACAAACCCCTCAAAGGATTGTTCTCCATAGTAACAAGTGACAATAAATTTCAGCACGTAGTAATAATTTTTCCTTACCGGTTTCCACTTATCAAGAGCGCTTCACTCCCCGGCAACGGTGCTAGAAAATAGCCTTGATGATCAACAAGTATATGGGATCAATTGTAGCCTTTTCGATAAGTAAGAGTGTCGAACCCAACGAGGAGCAGAAGGAAATGACAAGTGGTTTTCAGCAAGGTAATGTTTGCAAGTGCTAAACATGTAAGTAACAGAGTAGTTTGATAGCAAGATAATTTGTAACGAGCAAGTAACGATAACAGTAAAAAAAAAGTGCAGCAAGGTAGCCCAATCCTGTTGAGGAAAAGGACAGGCCAAAACGGTCACTTATAATAAGCAAAGTGTTCTTGAGGGTACACGGGCATTTCATCTAGTCACTTTCATCATGTTGGTTCAATTCGTGTTCGCTACTTTGATAATTTGATATGTGGGTGGACCGGTGCTTAGGTGTTGTTCTTACTTGAACAAACCTCCTACTTATGATTAACCCCCTCGCAAGCATCCACAACTACGAGAAAAGTATTAAGAATAAATTCTAACCATAGCATTAAACTCTTGGATCCAATCGGTCCCTTACGGAATAGTGCATAAACTAGGGTTTAAGCTTCTGTCACTCTCGCAACCCATCATCTAATTACTACTCCACAATGCATTCCCTTAGGCCCAAATATGGTGAAGTGTCATGTAGTCGACGTTCACATGACACCACTAAGGGAATCACAACATACATACTACCAAAATATCGAACAAATATCAAGTTCACATGGTTACTTGCAACAAGATTTATCCCTTGACCTCAAGAACAAAAGTAACTACTCACAAATGATGATCATGCTCAAGATCAGAGGGGTATTAAATAGCATATTGGATCTGAACATATAATCTTCCACCAAATAAACCATATAGTAATCAACTACAAGGTGTAATCAACACTACTAGTCACCCACAAGCACCAATCTATAGTTCCGTACAAAGATTGAACAGAAGAGATGAAGTAGGGTTTGAGATGAGATGGTGCTGTTGAAGATGTTAATGGAGATTGCCCTCCCCAAGATGGGAGAGTTGTTTGTGATGATGATGACGATGATTTCCCCCTCCGGGAGGGAAGTTCCCCCGGCAGAATCGCTTCTCCGGAGGGCAAAAGTGCTCCTGCCCAAGTTCCGCCTCGAGACGGCGGCGCTCCGTCCCGAAAGTACTCTCCTTTTTTTTTCTAGGTCAAAATGACTTATATATCAAAAGAGGGGCATCGGAGGTGGGCTGGGCTGAGCACAACCCACCAGGGTGCGCCTAGGGGCCAGGCGCACCCTGGTGTCTTGTGCTCACCAGGTGGCCCCCTCTGGTAATTATTTGCTCCAGTATTTCTTATTTATTCCATAAAAATTCCTCGTGAAGTTTCAGCTTATTTGGAGTTGTGCAGAATAGGTGGCCTGACATAGCTTTTTCGGGTCCAAATTTCCAGCTGCCGGAATTCTCCCTCTTTGTGTGAACCTTGCAATTTATGAGAGAAAAGGCATTAGAATTACTCCAAAAAGCATTATTATGCATAAAAACATTGTAAATAACAGTAGGTAAACATGATGAAAAATGGACGTACCAGGCGTACCGCAAAACGGGACTCCACGGACTACTGTTCATCCACCGTCTACTGCCTCGCTCCAGCCTCCACGGGCTACTGTTCATCCACCGTCGACCTCCTCCAGCCTCCACCTGCGACTGTTCATCAACGGCGTCTCCCTCCTGCCTCCACCAGCTACTGTTCATCCACGGGCTCCTGTTCATCCAGCCTACACTGGTTACTGTTCAACCAGCCCTCCACCGGCTACTGTCCAACCAGCCCTCCACGGGGTCCTGTTTATCCACCCCCAACCGGCTAGATCGGGGTCCTGTTCATCCAGCGATAACGACCTCTACTACCACAGGATCCTGTTCATCCAACCCCCGATAACGCTCACTGTTCATCAAGAGGCAGCAGGTTTGATCGGCTTCAATTAGCAGCAGTAGCGAAGGGATCACTCGATCAGGTTCAGTTAACAGCCAGGGATCAATCGATCGCTCGGGTTCAGTTAACAGCCAAGGATCGATCGATCGCTCAGGTTCAGTGACGCATAGCCAGTGAATTTCTGGGGTTCAGCAGGCGAACGCCTTGCTCGTGTTTAGTTAGAGCCCAATGCCTCGCACCCACATGCATACGTGTACGAGAGAAACACACAATCCCTCCGTGCATTGCTCGGCCCCTACCACCCACCGTAACCGGGAACTTCCCTATATTTTCCTCGCCCTCGCTTCTACCACGGTTTTTTCCATCATGGACGGCCCAAAGAATGTCATGCAGCTGCGTCTCCAGCCCGCCCAGGACAAAAAGCCCATTTTCTGTCATGATTTTTTGTCATAGAAGTAGGAGCCCACCACATCTATGATGATACCGGGTTTTGTCATAATTATCGTCATAGAAGTGTCGTAAGCATGACAGAAAAAAATCGTTTGGCCCAAAATGTCACGGATGTGTCTTTTTTTGTAGTGAGGAGAGAGACCTATCTATGTATTGAGGGAGATCGATCGGCATCCATCCATATGTGTAGCAGAGGAATAAGGTTGGGAGAAATACAAAGGTAGAGTGTCGAAGGGTTGGTGGTGGAGTTGCTTCTCACAAATGGTGGGAGAGGCCTGCTAGACAAATGGAGGGTACGAGTGCAATATCAATAAGAGAGGGGATGTCTGCCTGTCTATGCACGTGCGTGTGAGAGATGGGTCGGGAGATATGCAAGGATGATGAGGGGGGACGGTATGGTTGTGGTAAGCAGACGTAACTACATAGGAAGATCAATCGTCGTGTGTCCGAGAAAGGGAGAGACATAGCGAGTGAGGTAAGTCGATCGGTGCATGGAGAAAAAGAATTATAGTCGACCTAGCTATATGTAGGGAGATCGGTACGTATACATGCATGCATGTGTTAGAAGCAAATAAGGTCCAGAGAGATGGACAGGGGGAGAGGGGTGTGGCTAGGAGGTGGTGCGAGAGGCCTACTATGTCGAGGGGGGAGGAGTGTGCGAGTATGAGATCGATGAAAAGAGGGGCTGGAGTGCGAACCTGCGTGGAACCGTATTGGATATAGGGGGGGCATGGACGGTGAGAAGAAAAGAGGGTAAGTGTGTGTTTGTGGTAGGCACACTTGTCTAGAGAGGTATATCGACCCGTGTGTGCTGGAAAGAAGGAGCCGGGGGCCTACACACACCATGGGTGAACAACCTAAAGAGAAATAACGAATGTGCGCGATGGAAGGGACGCTGTGGGAGGGTGAGAGGGGGGCGGGCATGTGCATGCACGATAGAAAGTTAGCACTAGCTACAAAGAGAAGAGGATCGTGAAGGTGTAAAAGACGAACATAGATCATAATTCATTATAAAAAAGTGGATTCGGATATTTGAAGAAGATATCATAGTGTTTTAAACCGATGCATGTATGAATGAATATATATAATGGTGATACGCATGGTGTGGTTATGAACATGTTATACTACATATAATATATAGAACATTGATTATAATTTGGAATAATGTGTGGCTTTTGCAGCTCAGGGCTAAATACTTGCCATAATGTAGGGGCGGGGCACTATATTTTGTGTGATAAACACGGTGTACGTATGGAACATGGTTTAGATTATGAATATCTAGTTAGTACATCAAATGTACTATTATCTGGAATCAACATCAAGTGTATTCAAAAATTTGAATTCGAGTTCATATAGTACACATAGTTCATATCTATCTCTATAGTAATCATGTGGTGTGTTGTTAAGATAATACAAGAATGATGGTTTAAGTTGGCAACAATCATGATTGTAGATTCTTATTCAAATAGAGAAACGAATTCAAATTTAGTTCGAATTGAAGTGGTAGTATAGACATTTGGAATGCACTAAAATTTTGGTATGAGTAGGTTACATGCATTATACAGCCAGCGAAAAAATTTAATTAGACATAACATGGATTCATAGCTTTGAATAGCATTTGTACAGTAAAACGGGACAAGGCTCTCTCTTTGTGTGGTACGAATAGGTTTATTTTTTTCATTTTTTAGGGAAGTGCGAATTGACTTGGTACGTACAATATTACATGTTAGGCTTGTCCCTAAAATTCAACCCGCGCCTTGTTATATCCCAAAAATTCAGATATCATGCTCCCAAAACTCGCGCCTTCACAACCCGCGCCTTACTATTCCGAAACTACAATGCACGAGAAAACTCCCTCCAGCTGCCAAATCCCGACACGCGAAATCCCCCTTCTAATCCTGAGCCAAAAGGACCGCTAGTTCAAATCGGTGGGGGTACTTTTGTAACACACCCTACATTTTGGACAAGCGCGTCCCTAAGTCATGGTTCCCCCTCCCATTGCCTCCTTTTTGCCATTCGAAATCCCAGGCCGCCACAACCTCTCTGCTCCAGCCGCGAAACCCCGCCCTCCTCCATCTGCCACCTCACCGCTGCCCAGCCGGGGCCTCTTCCCCAATGGCGTCGTCCGCCGCAACAGCTCGACATCCCTCATCCCGGCGGTTCAGCCGCCCCATCCTCCACCTCCAAGGAGCTGCTCCGATGATCGCCTTGTCTATCGCGGCTGCTCCATGCCCACTGCGCCACCTTAACCTGCTCCACCGGAACCGCAGCATCCTCACCGTCTCCTCGGACGAAGCTGAGGCCTACTCGGCGCCACCAAAGAGGTTGTACACTCATCACATTGCACCTTCGCCTTAACTCGATCTACCGATGCCGATGGTGCTCCATCCCGCACCCCCATGGCACGGCTACCTCTAAGCCGGCGTTGCGGGCGACATCTCCACTGCGGCTCTCCCCCAGTGCGAGTCCTCTTTGGCGGCAGCGTCCATACCAGCTGGATCTGCTGTTGCTGCTCCGACTCTCGCTCGCTCGCGCTACTGCTACTACTCCGGCTCTTGCTCGCGCTGCTGCTCTGCTCTCCCCCTCGCTTGTGCTGCTGCTCTGCTCTTGCTCTCGCTCGAGCTGCTGATGCTGGTACACGGGCTGCTTCAACTACACGAGTTCCTGCTCTAGCTCTAGTTCGCGCCGCTCCTCCAGGCGCTGCTACTCCGGCTGCTATCTGCTACTGTGTGCCCCGTCAATCACCTGCTGGTTTAGATCACTGTTTCTCTACTACTAGTGCTCGAGCGGCCTAAACTACATGCGAAGTGCCTCTCTGCTACCAATTGATACGTCTCCAACGTATCTATAATTTTTTATTGTTCCATGCTATTATATTATCTGTTTTGGATGTTTTATATGCATTATTATGCTATTTTATATTATGTTTGGGACTAACCTATTAACCTAGCGCCCAGTGCCAGTTCCTGTTTTTTCCTTGTTTTTGAGTTTCGCAGAAAAGGAATACCAAACGGAGTCAAAACGGAATAGAACTTTCACAATGATTTTTCTTGGACCAAAAGACACCCAGGGGACTTGGAGTGCAACTCAGGGAAGCCAGAAGGCGGCAACAAGGACGGAGGGCGCGCCCCCACCCTTGTGGGCCCCTCGTGCACCCCCTGACCTAGTTTCTTCGCCTATACATTATCATATATCCCCAAACCAACAGAGAGAGCCATGAAAACACTTTTCCACCACCGCAACCTTCTGTACCCGTGAGATCCCATCTAGGGGCCTTTTCCGGCGTCCTTCCGGAGGGGGATTCGATCACGGAGGGCTTCTACATCAACACCATTCTCCTTTCGATGAAGCGTGAGTAGTTTACCATAGACCTACGGGTCCATAGCTAGTAGCTAGATGGCTTCTTCTCTCTCTTTGATTCTCAATACCATGTTCTCCTCGATGTTCTTGGAGATCTATTCGATGTAATACTTTTTTGCGGTGTGTTTGCCGAGATCTGATGAATTGTGGATTTATGATCAGCTTATGTATGAATATTATTTGAAACTCCTCTGAATTCTTTTATGCACGATTTGATATCTTTGTAATTCTCTTCGAACTATCGATTTGGTTTGGCCAACTAGATTGGTTTTTCTTGCAATGGGAGAAGTGCTTAGCTTTGGGTTCAATCTTGCGGTGTCCTTTCCCAGTGACAGTAGGGGCAGCAAGGCACGTATTGTATTGTTGCCATCGAGGATAAAAAGATGGGGTTTTCATCATATTGCTTGAGTTAATTCCTCTACATCATGTCATCTTGCTTAATGCGTTACTCCGTTCTTTATGAACTTAATCCTCTAGATGCCTGCTGGATAGCGGTTGATGTGTGGAGTAACAGTAGTAGATGCAGAATCGTTTCGGTCTACTTGACACGGACATGATGCCTATATTCATGATCATTGCCTTAGATATCGTCATAACTTTGCGCTTTTCTATCAATTGCTCGGCAGTAATTTGTTCACCCACCATAATATTTACTATCTTGAGAGAAGCCTCTAGTGCAACCTATGGCCCCCGGGTCTATTTTCCATCATATAAGTTTCCGATCTATAATACTAGTTTCCGATTTACTCTTTTTGCAATCTTTTACTTTCCGATCTATAAACCAAAAACACCAAAAATATTTACTTTACCGTTTATCTATCTCTATCCGATCTCACTTTTGCAAGTAATTGTGAAGGGATTGACAACCCCTTTATCGCGTTGGGTGCAAGTTGTTTGATTTTTTGTGCAGGTATTCGGTGACCTGAGCGTTATCTCCTACTGGATTGATACCTTGGTTCTCAAACTGAGGGAAATACTTAATCTACTTTGCTGCATCACCCTTTCCTCTTCAAGGGAAAAACCAACGCAAGCTCAAGAAGTAGCAGGAAGAATTTCTGGCGATGTTGCTGGGGAGATCTACGCCAAGTCAAGACATACCATGTACCCATCAAAAAGTCTTATCTCTTGCATTACATTATTCGCCATTCGCCTCTCGTTTTCCTCCCCCACTTCTAAAACGATTTTCGAAATGATTTGCCTTTTTTCGCCCCCTCTTCCGTTCGTCTTCTTCGTTTGCTTCCTGTGTGCTCGTGTGTTGGATTGCTTGCTTTGTCACGATGGCTCAAGAGAATACCAAATTTTGTGACTTTTCCAACACCAATAATAATGATTTTATTAGCACTCCGATTGCTCCCGCTACTAATGCGGAATCTTGTGAAATTAATGCCATTTTGCTGAATCTTGTTATGGAAGATCAATTTTTCGGCCTTCCTAGTGAAGATGTCGCATCCCATCTAAACAATTTAGTTGATTTGTGTGATATGCAAAAGAAAAAGATGTGGATAATGATATTGTTAAATTGAAGCTATTTCCGTTCTCGCTTCGAGATCGTGCTAAAACTTGGTTTTCATCTTTGCCTAAAAATAGTATTGATTCATGGAATAAGTGTAAAGATGCTTTATTTCCAAGTATTTTCCTCCCTCTAAGATCATCTCCCTTAGGAACGATATTATGAATTTTAAGCAACTTGATCATGAACATGTTGCACAATCTTGGGAGAGGATGAAATTGATGATACGAAATTGCCCTACTCATGGTTTGAATTTGTGGATGATTATACAAAATTTTATGCCGGATTGAATTTTGCTTCTAGAAATCTTTTAGATTCGGCCGCGGGAGGTACTTTTATGGAAATTTCTTTAGTAGAAGCTACTAAACTCCTAGATAATATTATGGTTAATTATTCTCAATGGCATACCAAAAGATCTTCCACTAGTAAAAAGTGCATGCGATTGCAGATATTAATGTTTTGAGTGGAAAGATGGATGAGGTTATGAAATTATTTGCTAGCAAGAGTGCTTCTATTGATCCTAATGATATGCCTTTTTCTACTTTGATTGAGAATAATAATGAATCTATGGATGTGAATTTTGTTGGTAGGAACAATTTTGGTAATAACGCGTATAGAGGTAATTTTAATCCTATGCCGTTCCCTGGTAATTCCTCTAATAATTATGGTAATTCCTACAACAATTCTTATGGAAATTATAATAAGATGCCCTCTGATTTTGAGAATAGTGTTAAAGAATTTATGAGTTCGCAAAAGAATTTCAATGCTTTGATTGAAGAAAAATTGCTTAAGATTGATGATTTGGCTAGGAACGTGGATAGAATTTCTCTTCATGTTGATTCTTTGAAACTTAGATCTATTCCACCCAAGCATGATATCAATGAGTCTCTCAAAGCTATGAGAATTTCCATTGATGAGTGCAAAGAAAGAACCACTAAGATGCATGCTAAAAAAGATTGGTTTGTAAAAATGTGTTCTTCTAGTTTCCGTGAAAATAATGATGAAGATCCTAAAGTGATTGATGTGAATCCTATTGAATCTTTGTTTTCCAATATAAATCTTGATAAAGATGGGACTGGAGATGAGTCAACTTTAGTTAAAAGGCGTCCCAATGATTCAGAGTTTTCAGATCTTGATGCAAAAATTGATAAAAGCAGGATTGGAGAGGTCAAAAATTTAAGTAGCAATGAACCCACTCTTTTGGATTTCAAGGAATTTAATTATGATAATTGTTCTTTAATATATTGTATTTCCTTGTTGCAATCCATGTTGAATTCTCTGCATGCTTAAAATCAAAACAAAGCTTTTACTAAACATATCGTTGATGCTATGACGCAATCTTTTGAAGAAAGGCTTGAATTGGAAGTTTCTATCCCTAGAAAAGTTCATGATGAGTGGGAACTTACTATTAATATTAAGATTAAAGATTATGAGTGCCATGCTTTGTGTGATTTGGGTGCTAGCGTTTCCATGATTCCCAAAACTTTATGTGATGTGTTAGGTTTCCGTGAATTTGATGATTGTTCTTTAAATTTGCATATTGCAGATTCCACTATTAAGAAACCTATGGGAAGGATTAATGATGTTCTTATTGTTGCAAATAGGAATATGTTCCCGTAGATTTCATTGTTCTTGATATAGATTGCAATCCTACATGTCCTATTATTCCTGGTAGACCTTTCCTTAGAACGATTGGTGCAATTATTGATATGAAAGAAGGAAACATTAGATTTCAATTTCCTTTAAGGAAGGGCATGGAACACTTTACTAGAAATAAAATTAAATTGCCTTATGAATCTATTATGAGAGCGACTTATGGATTGCATGCCAAAGATGACAATACCTAGATCTATTCGTGTTTTATGCCTAGCTAAGGGCGTTAAACAATAGCGCTTGTTGGGAGGCAACCCAATTTTATTTTATTTTTTGCTTTTTAGGTTCCATTTTGCAATAAATAATTCATCTAGCCTCTGGTTAGATGTGGTTTCGTGTTTTCATTAGTGTTTGTGCCAAGTAAGACCTTTGGGATGGCTTACGGTGATAGTTGATTTGATCTTGCTGAAAAACAGAAACTTTTGCGCTCAGGAAAACAATTCTCATTTTTAACAGAAGCGTGATAAAATATTGATTCTTTTTGCAGAAGATTAATAAACAAATTGCTTAGGTTGTCCTAATTTTTCAGAATTTTTGGAGTTACAGAAGTATTCAAAATATCCAGATTGCTACGGACTGTTATGTGTTTGACATATTCTGTTTTCTATGTGTTGTCTGCTTATTTTGATGAATCTATGGCTAGTATTGGGGGGTATGAACCATGGAAAAGTTGGAATATAGTAGATATTACACCAATATAAATAAATAATGAGTTCCCAACAGTACCAAAAGTGGTGATTTATTTTCTTATACTAACGGAGCTTATGAGATTTTCTGTTGAGTTTTGTGTTGTGAAGTTTTCAAGTTTTGGGTAAGGATTTGATGGACTATGGAATAAGGAGTGGCAAGAGCCTAAGCTTGGGGATTCCCAAGGCACCCCAAGGTAATATTTAAGGACAACAAAGAGCCTAAGCTTGGGGATGCCCCGGAAGGCATCCCCTCTTTCGTCTTCGTCTATCGGTAACTTTACTTGAGGCTTTATTTTTATTCACCACATGATATGTGTTTTACTTGGAACGTCTTGTATGATCTGAGTCTTTGCTTTTTAGTTTGCCACAATCATCCTTGATGTACACACCTTTTGAGAGAGACACGCATGAATCGTGATTTATTGGAATACTCTATGTGCTTCACTTATATCTTTTGAGCTAGGCACTTTTGCTCTAGTGCTTCACTTATATCTTTTTAGAGCACGGCGGTGGCTTTATTTTATAGAAATTGCTGAACTCTCATGCTTCACTTATATTATTTTGAGAGTCTTTAAATAGCATGGTAATTTGCTTTGGTTATAAATTTAGTCCTAATATGATAGGCATCCAAGAGGGATATAATAAAAACTTTCATATAAAGTGCATTGAATACTATGAGAAGTTTGATTCCTTATGATTGTTTTGAGATATCCTGTTACCACACTTGTGCTTCAAAGTAGCACCATGATCTTCATGATAGAGAGTCTCCTATATTGTCACTTTCATATACTATCCTTTTACCACACTTGTGCTTCAAAGTAGCACCATGATCATCATGATAGAGAGTCTCCCATATTGTCACTTTCATATACTAGTGGGAATTTTCATTATAGAACTTGGCTTGTATATTCCAATGATGGGCTTCCTCAAATTTCCCTAGGTCTTCGTGAGCGAGCAAGTTGGATGCACACCCATTCAGTTTCTTTCTGAGCTTTCATAAACTTATAGCTCTAGTGCATCCGTTGCATGGCAATCCCTACTCACTCACATTGATATCTATTGATGGGCATCTCCATAGCCCGTTGATACGCCTAGTTGATGTGAGACTATCTCCTTCTTTTTGTCTTCTCCACAACCACTGTCTATTCCACCTATAGTGCTATGTCCATGGCTCATGCTCATGTATTGCGTGAAAGTTGAAAAATTTTGAGAACATCAAAAGTATGAAACAATTGCTTGGCTTGTCATCGGGGTTGTGCATGATTTAAATATTTTGTGTGATGAAGATGGAGTATAGCCAGACTATATGATTTTGTAGGGATAAGCTTTCTTTGGCCATGTTATTTTGAGAAGACATAATTGCCTTGTTAGAATGTTTGAAGTATTATTGTTTTCATGTCAATATTAAACTTTTGTTTTGAATCATACGGATCTAAACATTCATGCCACAATAAACAAATTATATGGATATATGTGTTAGGTAGCATTCCACATCAAAACTTCTGTTTTTATCATTTACCTACTCGAGGACGAGCAGGAATTAAGCTTGGGGATGCTTGATACGTCTGCAACGTATCTATAATTTTTTATTGTTCCATGCTATTATATTATCTGTTTTGGATGTTTTATATGCATTATTATGCTATTTTATATTATTTTTTGGACTAACCTATTAACCTAGATCCCAGTGCCAGTTCCTGTTTTTCCTTGTTTTTGAGTTTCGCAGAAAATGAATACCAAATGGAGTCCAAACAGAATAAAACTTTCGCGATGATTTTTCTTGGACCAGAAGACACCCAGGCTTGGAGTGCAAGTCAGGGAAGCCACGAGGCGGCCACAAGGACGGAGGGCGCGCCCCCCACCCTTGTGGGCCCCTCGTGCACCCCCTGACCTAGTTTCTTCGCCTATATATTCTCATATATCCCGAAACCAAGAGAGAGCCACGAAAACACTTTTCCACCGCCGCAACCTTCTGTACCCGTGAGATCCCATCTAGGGGCCTTTTCCGGCGTCCTGTCGGAGGGGGATTCGATCATGGATGGCTTCTATATCAACTCCATTGCCCTTCCGATGAAGCATGAGTAGTTTACCACAGACCTACGGGTCCATAGCTAGTAGCTAGATGGCTTCTTCTCTCTCTTTGATTCTCAATACCATGTTCTCCTCGATGTTCTTGGAGATATATTCGATGTAATACTTTTTTGCGGTGTGTTTGCCGAGATCCGATGAATTGTGGATTTATGATTAGCTTATCTATGAATATTATTTGAATCTCCTTTAAATACTTTTATGCATGACTTGATATCTTTATAATTCTCTTCGAACTATCGGTTTGGTTTGGCCAACTAGATTGGTTTTTCTTGCAATGGGAGAAGTGCTTAGCTTTGGGTTCAATCTTGTGGTGTCCTTTCCCAGTGACAGTAGGGGCAGCAAGGCACATATTGTATTGTTGCCATCGAGGATAAAAAGATGGGGTTTTCATCATATTGCTTGAGTTAATTCCTCTACATCATGTCATCTTGCTTAATGCATTACTCCGTTCTTTATGAACTTAATACTCTAGATGCATGTTGGATAGCGGTCGATGTGTGGAGTAATAGTAGTAGATGCAGAATCGTTTTGGTCTACTTGACACGGATGTGATGCCTATATTCATGATCATTGCCTTAAATATCGTCATAACTTTGCGCTTTTCTATCAATTGCTCAGCAGTAATTTGTTCACCCACCATAATATTTACTATCTTGAGAGAAGCCTCTAGTGCAACCTATGGCCCTCGGGTCTATTTAACATCATATAAGTTTCCAATCTATAATATTAGTTTCCGATTTACTCTTTTTGCAATCTTTTACTTTCCGTCTATAAACCAAAAATACCAAAAATATTTACTTTACCGTTTATCCATCTCTATCGGATCTCACTTTTGCAAGTAATCGTGAAGGGATTGACAACCCCTTTATCGCATTGGGTGCAAGTTGTTTGATTGTTTGTGCAGGTATTCGGTGACTTGAGCGTTGTCTCCTATTGGATTGATACCTTGGTTCTCAAACCGAGGGAAATACTTACTCTACTTTGCTGCATCACCCTTTCCTCTTCAAGGGAAAAACCAACGCAAGCTCAAGAAGTAGCACCAGTGCGTTTAGTTTCGACAGTAACATTCAGATTCCACAGTAAATTTTAGTTTCGATAGTTAAGTTTAGAGTCAATAGTTTTTACCTCATCTGTTGTAGTCAAGTGTTTTTTGGTGATGTAAATTTTACATCTATCACTTTTTGGTAATGTATTTTACATCATCTATTGGAGATGCTATTAGAATCCCACTTGAGATTAATGATGTATGTCTTGTACTGCTTCAGCCTCGACGTCTTACGGCTCACCGGAGCTGCTCCAACGACGGAACCATCCATCACAACAGAGCAGTGCCCTGGACGCCGTCTACATATTCCTCAGATCTTCCTCCACACCTCTGACAACCACCTCTGCCTCGACTTCTTCAGCGACCAACCCAATGAAGCTAAGGTCGACACGCATACGGCAAAGAGGTTGTAGACTTGTTGCGTCACTTATTACTCTACATTCATGTCGATCCATTAGGGCTATTTTGGTTCAAAGGAAAAACTTAAGGAAAAACATAGCAATAAGAAATTTTCCTATGGCACTCTACTATTCAATTATTCATGCATTTTGTTGAAAGGAATGGAGCAAAACATCCACCTGGACCTACTTTTCAAAATCCTATGCATGAAAACAAGACCAAGTGCATGAGTGGTAGAATAACATTCTAACTGTACACGCTTTCATATGGTTCACTTTAATTTGGCCATGTTTCTTTGCATTTTTTTTTCTAATTCCTGTGAACCAAACACCCAAGTTGACAGAAATCCTATGTTTACAAATGCTAGGTTTCCCACGTGCATTCCTATCCTATTCCGGTGTTTTTCCTATCCCTGCGTTTTTAGTATCCTGCAAGCCAAAGGAGCCCTTACAGAATTACTTCAGTTACAGGTAGGTGTCGAAGAAAACTTTGTGTGGTTTGTCCTGCTCCTGCCGCGACGTCGTCCACCTCATCTGAGATGCTCCATCGACAGAAGCACCAAACCAGGCATCATGACTCCTAACCATCTTTCGCCGCCTCAGATCTCCTTCCCTGCCACCGGCACCCATCGCAACTTCATCACCATCGTCGACTCAGCAGATGAACCTGAGGAGTACACGGGTCCACAAGAGAGGTCACACTCTTTTGTTTCTGCTTATGTTATGCATTGCTTAATATTACCTACTACTTTATCGTCCTGTTCACCTCTTAGACTCCAAGTCAGGTCGAAATTAATGTTCAAACTTGAGTTTTAAAATTACTTGTGGGGCACATATCGAGGCAGCAATGAATAGTATCTCTGTCTATTATCTGGTTCACCTAGGGTATGCCTATGTTGTTCATCTTGGGTGGGAAACAAATAGTAAACCAATCATCATCTATCTTTTTATTAAATTAAACCTATCATCAGCTTGCTATCATTATTTTTGTATCCATCCACTGGTTGTTACCATCACTCTAGATTTATGCATGCTCTCCTTACATAATCTCACTATATTTTTTCGTATGCATGTCAGATACTGTACACAACCATGCTGAACATGTAGAGAAAAAGAGAAGATTTTTGCGCGGCAATACAATGTCATGCAGACATTGCTCCATGGTGGGTTCAATGGCAACCCCCCCTCCCCTCCAGATTGTAATCCAGAGGAAGATATTTGTTTTGAGGCGGATTCAGACGCAGCTGACCACTCCTATTTACCCCCCAAGGTGTTTGCTCTAACTTGGCATGATGATGTTGGTCATATCATGCATATGTTGCGTTGCAGTGCCTAATTTCGACATCATATATGTCATCTGCTTAGTTTAGACATGTTCTGTAATGCCACTTGTTTAGTTTCTATATCATATATGGGAATTATGCAGTCTCATCTCTTTTAGCCAGCCATAATATATGTGAAATATGCAATGCCATCCTGTTTAACCAGGCATCATATATTTGAATGATATCTTGCCCATCCTTTTCTTCATTACACTTCCATTTGTCGACAATGTGTGTACATTAAACTACTCTTCCCATGAATCAGCCATTTGAGTGGGTGATGGAAAAGTCTGGAGTGAAAACACGGTCTTCAGAGCAGATAGTGCTACCTGTCGAAGCAGATCTCTTGCTGGGTCCCGATAGCTCCTCAGATATGGATCCAGAGACAGATGACCAGTCCTATTCCCCCACCGAGGTGTATGCTCTAACTTGGCACGGTTATACTACTCATATCATGCATATGGTGTCTTGCATTGCATAGTTTAGACATCATATACACAATATTCAACACCATGTTCTTAGTTCAGACATCATATATGCGAATGCCCTCTGGTTAGCATATAAATCACATATGTGAATTAAATCATGCGATCCTGATTACATAGATAACATGTATGTGAATTATGTCATGCGAACATGTTTACTAAAGACATCATATAATTATCTCATGCCATCCTGTTTAGTTAGTCATCATATCTTTGAATTATGTCATGCTATGCTATCCAGTTTAGATAGACATCATATATGTGAAATTATCTCATGCTATCCTTTTTAGTTAAACAATATACATGTCAACTATTTCATGCCCTCTTTTTTCCACACTATCTATTACATCTGTCTCTCATACAATGTCTGTACATTCAACTACGTTTCCTGTTTATCAGCCATTTGAATTGAAGCGAGTGATGGTAGTATCTAGTGGAGTAAAAACACGGTCTTCAAATAAAAGAGTGCTACCTCTTGGTGGAGATAGCACCCTAGTTGTACATGCATGAGAACCAGCCATACCACACATAAACCAGACTCTCGCAGATTGTACCCCTACTATGATGGACAGAGAATCAGCTTCACCCAATCTAACCCCAACCCCAGTAGATAGTAACCCAGTTCCTATGGACATAACACCATCTCCACCATAGAGCTCCCAAACAAGAGCAGTTAGTAAGGCAACTGCAGTGCCCAAAGCGCCAGTACTACCACGGTGAACCCCAACTCCACCAGTTAGTACACCTATTCCTGTGGAGGAAGCACAACCGGCCACTCGTAGTTTAGCATCTATCGCATTTGATGTTGTTAAATCCTATGTGTGTATCTTCCCATCATGCAAATATTATGCTGAAGATGAAGGAAAAGGCCAGTTGCAGGTGTTGTCCAGGAGTTATGTGTAAGTAATGTTATTCATGGCAATTACTTTGCTTTGTCCCATACATTCTACCTCCATGATGGTTATAATACGGCAAATTTTCCCATTTTTCTCTATAGAGAAGGACCGGTTTGGAAACTCAGGATGAGGTAACCTGTGCTAATACCTCTGCTATCTTCAAGAATGCTTGGTGGCAGTACCGGAATTACCTGAAGAAAACGCACTTCACTGGCAAAGAAACTCATCAAATTCCCTTACGTTCTCCTGAGACACATTTACTGGATGATGACTGGGAACGCCTTCTTCTGTATTGGTCCCGAACCAAGAATGTGGTAAGGTCTATGACCACATTTTTATTTTTAAGTACTACATGCCTGCGTCTTACTATACTCTGTTCATGTAGAACAAGTGCTTAAACCTAAAGAACAACTGTTCTCATTTAAGATTCCATTGCTATCGTGCATACTGCTTTGCTCTTGCATCACTGTATTTACTCATACAAACTTATTTTTACATTTAAGGATCCAATCGAAACTCCAATGGCACAACAGGTATGTTTACGCATGTTTCTTTAACAGGTTTGCTCTTATAAATAGCTCTGTTGATTTCAATTTCAATTGTGTATACAGTTGACTTCCCATATCATGCACATTACTAGCATCACAACAGAGCCAATAGTGTTGTTGTACATGTAGACCCATGGTGCCCATCTGAAATCTTGTTGTGTCGTGTAGTTTCCCATGCTTTGTATTCTTTCAATGCTGCTTTGTCTTGAACTGATGTGATTTGAACCATGTCTCTATTTTGATTTGGCAAGACAATGCAGTGACCACACGACAAAGATATATGTTTGTTTGATGCTTTTATTATGTACTACTTGGCAATAGAAAACTTGGTAGTTTAATCATGTCCACCTTACTAATGAATTGGTTCACTGAAATGAGTTTCATATACTAGTACATGCTAAACATGTTATGTGTCTGCTTGTTTCTTCTTTTAGAATGCTGACAGAATATTGGGGAAGACTGCCTTCTTAAGCAATGGTAAAGGAAGTAATGCAGATAAGGTTCAAGATAGTGATACATCCTTGTTGGTCTCCAACAAAGCTGATAAAATAGCTAAGGAAAACTATCTTGAAGACAGTGAGACAGCCCCAAAGTCTTGTCTTGGTGTAGTGTTCGAGTTACTGGTCACTACCGCTGGCACAAGCTATTCAAACTCACTGTCTAAATCAGTTCGGTTTCTTGAGTCTCAACTACAAGCTAAAAGACATCAATCAGTTGTGCTGCGACAAGAAGCCGAAGGACTGCGGAAGTCCCTGGAGCATTCAGATGCATACTTGCTGGTGCAACAACAAGCATTGGAGGATTTTAGCGCCAAACAGGAGAAAGCTAATAAGTTTGCTAAGCTTATTGCCATCATGGTGGATACTCAGGATAACGTTTCTTGAACTCTTCTGAAGTTGTTTCAGTTATGGACTTGTTTTGCTGCCGCGTTTATTTGCAATGGTGGCCAATTTAGACGGCTAGTGTATGTAACATGCTGCTTTGTTCCCTATATTTGCACTGGTGGCGAACTTTGATGCCTAGTGGATGTAATATGTGTAATAGCCGTAATAGCCTAGCGTTAGTTGCTTGCTTATTTATTTCCTTATTGTCTTATTTCCTTGTTTGCTTGTAGTCACTGCAGTTCTTTTTCCGTGTTTTTCTAGTGGCCACAATAACCTATATTTATAACTAGGCCACAATAACCACGGCAACACACGGACTGTTGTAACCATGGTCCTGCTACCTGCTGTAGTGACCATGGCCCTCCTACGGGCCGTAGGATCCATGGGCCTTCTACGGGCCGTAGGATCCATGGGCCTTTTACGGGCCGTAGGATCCATGGGCCTTCTATGGGCCTTCTACGGGCTGTATAATCATTTCGCCAAACATGGGCCATACTATTCATGGACCAATAATGGTCCGCAAAATGGGCCGTAAACGGGCTAGAGTGGAAATCATCTGTTTTATGGCCCGACCATAATGGGCCATTAATAGGCCGCATTTGATGACGCTATGAAAACAACCCAACGGGCCGACTGTAACCACGAGCTGAATTTGGCCCACAAGCGGAGCATGCCAGTAACGGACCGTAAGTAACCGAATTCTGGAAATGAGTCCAAGAATAAATGGACCCTTAGATGGCTGAAAGTTAACACAGGCTGGAAACGGCCGATGGAATAATGGGCCGTTAATGGGTATAAATCGATACACTGTTCATTATGGGCAGTTTCATCTTGGGCCTTTAATGGGCCCAGAGTTACAAAGGGCCTCCTATGGGCCAAAAGATGTCATGGGCCATAAATGGGCCGGAAGTTACAACGGGCTGGAATCATATTGGACGGCCCAGATGATGTTACTGGGCCTAATTCGGCTAGGCCGTAACGGGCCGTGAGTTAGCGGGCTATATGCAAATAGGCCGTTAACAGGCTTTCCATGGTTCGGCCCGCTACCTTTTGACCAGGTCAAACGGGCTGGCCTTTTCACCCAAATGGGCCTCTGTTGGGCCGTGCCACGTGTCGACGTATCATAGGCGCCTTCGGTCCAATGAGTGGATGACATCTGTCCCAACGGTGAGCCGACACGTGGTTTCTCTGGCCATTGGGAATTTTACACGTGGAAAATCCCCATTGGTCCGGGCTGTTAACGGGTTATCGGATCCAAACCGGAACCCGGTAGCTTAACGACAACCCATTACGGTGGATGCCACGTGTCGGTTACCCTTGATGAAAGCACTTCTATGATGCGCGATTTATCGTCATGGAAGTGGACACTTCCGTGATGATAATTTTGGTAATGTCATGGAACACTTCGACGACAGCAAAGGTATAACTATCTTGATTCTGTTATAAAATCGTCATGGATGTACATGCATGACAGAAAACGTGACCTACAGTGACAAACACGTATCATCACAGAAGTGTATTTTTTTGTAGTGCTCTAGTGAAACCTATGGCCCCCGGGTCTATTTTCCATCATATTAGGTTCCAATCTACTCCCTCCATCCCATAATATAGGACATTTTTTGACACTCGTGTAGTGCCAAAAAACGTCTTACATTATGCGATGGAGGGAGTACTGATACGTCTCCAACGTATCTATAATTTTTTATTGATCCATGCTATATTATCTTCTGTTTTGGACATTATTGGGCTTTATTATTCACTTTTATATTATTTTTGGGACTAACCTATTAACCGGAGGCCCAGCCCAGAATTGCTGTTTTTTGCCTATTTCAGAGTTTCGCAGAAAAAGAATATCAAACGGAGTCCAAACAGAATGAAACCTTCGGGAACGTGATTTTTGGAACGAACATGATCCAGGAGACTTGGACCCTAAGTCAAGGAAGCTTCCAGTAAGCCAGGATGTAGGGGCGCGCCTACCCCCCCTAGGCGCGCCCTCCACCCTCGTGGGCCCCACATTGCTCCACCGACGTACTCCTTCCTCCTATATATACCTACGTACCCCCAAACGATCAGATACGGAGCCAAAAACCTAATTCCACCGCCGCAACCTTCTGTACCCACGAGATCCCATCTTGGGGCCTGTTCCGGAGCTCCGCCGGAGGGGGCATCGATCACGGAGGGCTTCTACATCAACACCATAGCCTCTCCGATGAAGTGTGAGTAGTTTACCTCAGACCTTCGGGTCCATAGTTATTAGCTAGATGGCTTCTTCTCTCTTTTTGGATCTCAATACAATGTTCTCCCCCTCTCTTGTGGAGATCTATTCGATGTAATCTTCTTTTGCGGTGTGTTTGTTGAGACCGATGAATTGTGGGTTTATGATCAAGTTTATCTATGAACAATATTTGAATCTTCTGAATTATTTGATGTATGATTGGTTATCTTTGCAAGTCTCTTCAAATTATCAGTTTGGTTTGGCCTACTAGATTGATCTTTCTTGCAATGGGAGAAGTGCTTAGCTTTGGGTTCAATCTTGCGGTGTCCTTTCCCAGTGACAGTAGGGGCAGCAAGGCACGTATTGTATTGCCAACGAGGATAACAAGATGGGGTTTTTATCATATTGCATGAATTTATCCCTCTACATCATGTCATCTTGCTTAAGGCGTTACTCTGTTCTTATGAACTTAATACTCTAGATGCATGCTGGATAGCGGTCGATGTGTGGAGTAATAGTAGTAGATGTAGGCAGGAGTCGGTCTACTTGTCTCGGACGTGATGCCTATATACATGATCATACCTAGATATTCTCATAACTATGCTCAATTCTGTCAATTGCTCAACAGTAATTTGTTCACCCACCGTAAAATACTTATGCTCTTGAGAGAAGCCACTAGTGAAACCTATGGCCCCCGGGTCTATCTTCATCATATTAATCTTCCAACACTTAGTTATTTCCGTTGCTTTTTACTTTCCTTTTATTTTACTTTGCATCTTTATCATAAAAAATACCAAAAATATTATCCTATCATATCTATCAGATCTCACTCTCGTAAGTGACCGTGTAGGGATTGACAACCCCTTATCGTGTTGGTTGCGAGGATTTATTTGTTTTGTGTAGGTGCGAGGGACTCGCGCGTAGCCTCCTACTGGATTGATACCTTGGTTCTCAAAAACTGAGGGAAATACTTACGCTACTTTGCTGCATCACCCTTTCCTCTTCAAGGGAAAACCAACGCAGTGCTCAAGAAGTAGCAAGAAGGATCCCATCTTGGGGCCTTTTCCAGCATCCTGCCGGAGGGGGATTCGATCACGGAGGGCATCTACATGAACCCTATTGCCCTTCCGATAAAGCGTGAGTAGTTTACCACAAACCTACGGGTCCATAGCCAGTAGCTAGATGGCTTCTTCTCTCTCTTTGATTCTCAATACCATATTCTCCTCGATGTTCTTGGAGATCTATCGATGTAATCTTCTTTTGCGGTGTGTTTGTCGAGATCCGATGAATTGTGGATTTATGATCAGCTTATCTATGAATATTATTTGAATCTTCTCTGAATTCTTATATGCATGATTTGATATCTTTTTATTTCTCTTCAAACTATCGGTTTAGTTTGGCCAACTAGATTGGTTTTTCTTGCAATGGGAGAGGTGCTTAGATTTGGGTTCAATCTTGTGTGATTTCACCTAGTGACAAAGTAGGGGCAGCGAGACACGTATTGAATTGTTGCCATCGAGGATAAAAAGATGGGGTTTTCATCATATTGCTTGAGTTTATTCCTCTACATCATGTCATCTTACTTAAGGCGTTACTCCGTTCTTTATGAACTTAATACTCTAGATGCATGTTTGGATAATGGTCGATGTGTGTGATGTCTACTACGCAACCTTCTTCTTGTAGACGTTGTTGGGCCTCCAAGTGCAGAGGTTTGTAGGACAGTAGCAAATTTCCCTCAAGTGGATGACCTAAGGTTTATCAATCCATGGGAGGTGTAGGTTGAAGATGGTCTCTCTCAAGCAACCCTGCAACCAAATAACAAAGAGTCTCTTGTGTCCCCAACACACCCAATACAATGGTAAATTGTATAGGTGCACTGGTTCGGCGAAGAGATGGTGATACAAGTGCAATATGGATGATAGATATAGGTTTTTGTAATCTGAAAATATAAAAATAGCAAGGTAACAAGTGGTAAAAGTGAGCGTGAATGGTATTGCAATGCTAGGAAACAAGGCCTAGGGTTCATACTTTCACTAGTGCAAGTTCTCTCAACAATAATAACATAATTGGATCATATAACTATCCCTCAACATGCAACAAAGAGTCACTCCAAAGTCACTAATAGCGGAGAACAAACGAAGAGATTATTGTAGGGTACGAAACCACCTCAAAGTTATCCTTTCTGATCGATCTATTCAAGAGTCCGTAGTAAAATAACACGAAGCTATTCTTTCTGTTCGATCTATCATAGAGTTCGTACTAGAATAACACCTTAAGACACAAATCAACCAAAACCCTAATGTCACCTAGATACTCCAATGTCACCTCAAGTATCCGTGGGTATGATTATACGATATGCATCACACAATCTCAGATTCATCTATTCAACCAACACAAAGAACTTCAAAGAGTGCCCCAAAGTTACTACCGGAGAGTCAAGACAAAAACGTGTGCCAACCCCTATGCATAAGTTCACGAGGTCACGGAACCCGCAAGTTGATCACCAAAACATACATCAAGTAGATCACGTGAATATCCCATTGTCACCACAGATAAGCACATGCAAGACATACATCAAGTGTTCTCAAATCCTTAAAGACTCAATCCGATAAGATAACTTTGAAGGGAAAACTCAATCCATTACAAGAGAATAGAGGGGGAGAAACATCATAAGACCCAACTATAATAGCAAAGCTCGCGATACATCAAGATCGTACCGAGTCAAGAACACGAGAGAGAGAGAGATCAAACACATAGCTACTGGTACATACCCTCAGCCCCGAGGGTGAACTACTCACTCCTCGTCATGGAGAGCGCCGGGATGATCAAGATGGCCACCGGTGAGGGATCCCCCCTCCGGCAGGGTGCCAGAACGGGTCTAGATTGGTTTTCAGTGGCTACAGAGGCTTGCGGCGGCGGAACTCCCGATCTAGGTTATGTTATGGGGGTTTATGTATATATAAGAGGTTTTGGCGTCGGGAACAAGTCAGGGGGGTCTCCGAGGCGGCCACGAGGTAGGGGGCATGCCCAGGGGGTAGGGCGCGCCCCCACCCTTGTGGGTGCCTCGGGACTCTTCTGGTCCATCTCCGATGCTCCGTGGGCTTCTTCTGGTCCAAAAATAATCTCCGTCAATTTTCAGGTCAATTGGACTCCGTTTGGTTTTCCTTTTCTGCGAAACTCAAAAACAAGGAAAAAAACAGAAACTGGCACTGGGCTCTAGGTTAATAGGTTAGTCCCAAAAATCATATAAAATAGCATATAAATGCATATAAAACATCCTAGAAGGATAATGTAATAGCATGAATACTTCATAAATTATAGATACGTTGGAGACGCATCAGCATCCCCGAGCTTAATTCCTGCTCGTCCTCGAGTAGGTAAATGATAAAAGAAATAATTTATGAAGTGTGAATGCTAGCAGGTGCACAAGTTTGATCAATGATAATTTCAATCACTTTTTCTAGCATCATTATATGTCATAACAGTAGCTCAACTCATAAAACTTTTCATGATCAAGTAACAAGCTATTCACATGTTAAAGTATAGATCATAAACTTTCTTGAAAACTAACAAACAGTTCTCAGTCATCAAACAATTACAATTCATCTTATTTTCAGGAAGGGGCTATGTAAGAGCTTTGATTTAGCAAATCCCACATACTCAACCATCATATAGTCTTCCATGATTGCTACCACTCAAAGCATATTTTTAGAACAAATAGCATTCATCGAACACAGAGAAAGATAGGGGCTTAATGTTTCGCCTCCCAACCTTTTACCTCAAGGGTAATGTCAACAATAATAATTCATGATAAAATATATTTGAATAGCCATATATGGTTAGATCTTTCCATCACATGATGCTTGCCAACTAAAGAGTAGGTTGGAATGAGAAGGAATACTACTGACTCTTGCATAAAAGTAAAAGCTAGACCCTTCGCAGAGGGAAGCAGGGATTTGCAGAGGTGCCAGAGCTCGAAGCTTTAAAACGGAGATGAAAATAATTTTGAGAGGTATGCTTTCATTGTCAACATAACGACCAAGAGTTCCCAATATCTTCCATACTAGATACATTATAGGCAAATCCCAAACAGAAAGGTAAAGATTTTACTCCCCCTCCACCAACAATCACACTCCACGGCTTGTCCGAAACAACGGGTGCCGTCCAACTATCAACAATCCTGGGGGGGTTGTTTAAATTATTTGCGAATTTGTTTTTGATCTTTTGATCATAGGACTGGGCATCCCAGTTACCAGCCATTTTCTCGTGAATGATGAGCGGAGTCCACTCATCGTGAGAATAACCCACCTAGCATGGAAGATACTGACAGCCCCTAGTCGCTACATGAGCGATTTGGGCATACAAAACAGATTATTATTTGAAGGTTTAGAGTTTGGCACATGCAAATTTACTTGGAACGGCAGGTAAATACCGCATATAGGTAGATATGGTAGACACTCATGGAAGGAACTTGGTTCAAGGATTTTGGATGCACAAGCAGTATTCCCGCTTAGTACAGATATTTTTGGCTAGCAAAGGATTCTAAATAGCAAGCACCACATGTTAGAGGATCCATAACAATATAACTTATACAAATATACCCAAGCATAACTCATTATGTTGTCTTCCTTGACCAATTTCAACTAATTTGATCAAGTTTGAAAATAATTAATGGGGATCACAATCATAGAAGATGTCCAAGATAGTATTTTTATATGTGAAATCTCTCTTCCTTCAATATTCTTTCATGAATTGTTTAAGTGACCAATACAATGTTTGCTAACCTTCAAAAAAATTACCACCTCTACTTCTTATATGTGAAGGCATTACTCCCCATGGGAAAGGCATATGAAACATATATAATTTCAGATTTATGACATTCAAATCATTCAACCATATACTCATAGGATATAAGTGAAGCACATGAGTAAATGACAAACTACTCCAAAAAGATATAAGTGAAGATCAATGAGTAGTTAAATAATTATGTAGCTATGTGAAGACTCTCTCTCATTTAAGAATTTCAGATCTTGGTATTTTATTCATACAGCAAGCAAAACAAAAGAAAATAAAATGATGCTCCAAGCAAAACACATATCATGTGGTGAATAAAAATATAGCTCCAAGTAAAGTTACCGATGAACGAAGACGAAAAAGGGGATGCCATCTGGAGCATCCCCAAGCTTAGGCTCTTGGTTGTACTTGAATATTACATTGGGGTGCCTTGTGCATCCCCAAGCTTAGGCTCTTGCCACTCCTTATTCCATAGTCCATCGAATCTTCACCCAAAACTTGAAAACTTCACAACACAAAACTTAACAAAAAAACTCGTAGGCTCCATTAGTATAGAAAATAAATCACCGCTTAGATACTGTTGTGAACTCATTATAAATTAATATTGGTGTAATATATACTGTATTCCAACTTATCTATGGTTCATACCCTCCGATACTACTCATAGATTCATCAAAATAAGCAAACAACACATAGAAAACAAAATCTGTCAAAAACAGAACAGTCTGTAGTAATCTGTATCAAACGTATACTTCTGGAACTCCAAAATTCTGAAACAAATTGGTGGACCTGAGGAATTTGTCTATTAATCATCTGCAAAAAGAATCAACCTAAAAGCACTCTCCAGTAAAAAATGGCAGCTAATCTCGTGAGAGCAAAAGTTTCTGTTTTTTACAGCAAGATCACATAGACTTCACCCAAGTCTTCCCAAAGGTTCTACTTGGCACAAACACTAATTAAAACATAAAACCACATCTAAACAGAGGCTATATGAATTATTTATTACTAAACAGGAGCAAAAACAAAGAACAAAAATAAAATTGGGTTGCCTCCCAATAGGTGCTAATGTTTAACGCCCCTAGCTAGGCATGCTGATTTCAATGATGCTCACATAAAAGATAAGAATTGAAGCATAAAGAGAGCATCATGAAGAATATGACTAGCACATTTAAGTCTAACCCACTTCCTATGCATAGGGATTTTTTGAGCAAATAACTTATGGGAACATGAAACAACTAGCATAGGAAGGTAAAACAAGCAAATCTTCAAGATTTTCAACACATAGAGAGGAAACTTGATATTATTGCAATTCCTACAAGCATATGTTCCTCCCTCATAATAATTTTCAGTAGCATCATGAATTAATTCAACAATATAACTACCACATAAAGCATTCTTTTCATGCTCTACAAGCATAGAAATTTTATTACTCTCCACATAAGCAAAATTCTTCTCATTCAGAATAGTAGGAGTATCATAAGAGACTCGAATACTATAAATTGTTTCCACATTAAAAGAGTAACATTCAGAAAAATGGTAATCATAATCATGACAAGTTTTATGAATATAATCATCACTACTTTTTATAGCATAAGTGTCATCACAATAATCATCATAAATAGGAGGCATGCTATGATCATAATAGATTTGCTCATCAAAACTTGGGAGGCTAAAAATATCATCTTCATTAAATATAGCATCCCCAAGCTTGGGACAAACATTAATTGCAGCAAATATATTCTCAAACATGTCATTCTCATCAAACATAGCATCCCCAAGCTTGGGTCATTTCATATCATAAGCATAATCACTCTCATCATTAATCGTAGGGATAGCACCAATAGTATAGCAATTACCATCATCACAATGAGCAGTAGGAGCAACATCATTTGGGAGGGATACCTTTTTACCTTTGCTTCTCCGTCTTTTCCTTTTCTTCTTCACATCATGTGTGGGTTTAACCCTCTTTTTTGAGCTCCTTATTAATGAGATTGGTTGAATAGAAGGCTCCTCCTTGTTACCTGATTCATCATAAGAAATAATAGGAGGATATTAGGAAGTCTCTTCCCTTTCATTAGTATTCTCTTCATCTTCTATTTGTTTTCTTGTCTTTATGTAATTGGCAATATAAGGATTTTCAATGCAATTCACCGCACAATACATAAAAATTTCTTCTAGATCAAAATCAAGAAATCTATCAAGATTAAATTTTGGAATACCCTCAGTTATATGTTTCATTTCTTGATACCATAAAAGAAGACTAAGCTCTTTATGATGCTCAAGGGTAATCAAGTTATCACAATTTTTAGACACGATTTGATCATGAAACAAATAGCATTGGAGCTTTAAATGACCATGTTCATTGCAAAGTTCACAAGGATGGCGATAAATATTGAATCTTTCAACACAATCATCTAGCCTTTCTTGCAACCATTTAGTTTCCAAATACTTATGCCTCTTGCAAAATCTATCTTCCCTATTTGGTGTGTACTTGCAAGCTCTATCTATTGTGACACCCAAAATTTTATTTGGATTTTTTCAAAAAACAATTTATTTGACTTGAGGGAGGTGATTTAAATTTTTCTTCAAAAGAACCCTCCCTTTCAAAATATTCTTTTTATGGCAAGAGTTTTATTTGGATTCACCCAAGACTTATTTTTGGTCTTGGAGGTTTTTGCTTTTTATTTGGACTCAAACCAAAATGCTTTTCACTTGAGAAAAATGTCTTTTGAAGATTTCTTTGAAAATACTCTATGGCTTTTGGAATAATCCTTTACCACTTTCAACAAATCCCTCTTGCCATGGCCTTAGTGCAAATCCACCCTCCTAAACCTTCCCTCATCTTTGGATCATGATTTGCATCAAATCCAGCAAGTTGGACCTCCCCATATGATTATTTTCCATTTAAATCTTATCAAAACAATTTCTGTCTTCTATTCTAGCCCTTGGAGATTTACAAAGGAACTACTCTTTCTGCTTTGATTTTTGCCCCCAAACCAATTCCCCTTCCTAGTCCTTTGAACCCTCAACCAAGATCCATGAAGATCCACTGGTCTCCAGTTTAAATTTTTCAAACTATACTTGCTGCAAGTTTGGACCAGATTTGTCAAATTTGATGAAATTCATTCAAATCCCTCTCCAAAAATTCTGAGAAAAATCAGGCAGCCTCTGGGTACATTGAGAGGTCACCTCACCAAGTCCCAGCCCCAGGAAAAATTTTCTTCACACCAAATCATTCTGTCGAACACCTGTAGTGCTTTGTCAATGTCAAGTTCACAGATTCAGAAATTCAGTTCAGTGATCTACTGTCGTTTTCTTCAGAACATGTTGTCGATCTCGACAGTGCCGCGTTGGCGCCTTGCTCCCCGTCCCCTCCCCCTTGTTCCTGCACCGCACGAGCGCCTGGATGTTTGCGGGCGTCGGCGACGTGCTGGAGGAGGTGCGCCGCCCCATGACCGACGCCAGCGGCGGCTTTGCGGCCGCCAGAGAGAGGCGCAGCGGAGACGGCGCCACCCAGCGCCGCCCAAGCCACCGGAGGCCGCCGCGTGGCCACCCACTCCCCAGTGCGCGCTGCCACCCTCGTCGTGAACCGCTGGGCGCGGAGCGCGCTCTCTGCCGCCGTCGTGCCCGTGCGGCCACCCCACCGTGGACCGACGCCGTTACGCCAAGACCGACCGGGATTAGCGGGGGAACGACACCAGTACACCTCACTGATGCTGCCTAGCCACCTAAACCCCCTGCCAATCCACTGCCTCGCCATAATTGCTCGCCGGAGATTCTCCATTCACGGCCATCCCCTCGATCCGCCTATAAATAGAGGCCCCGAGCTTCAACTCGAGCCCACACCACCTCTGCACTCCACCAAGACCCTGCCTAGCCACTGGAAGAGCTCCGAGGAGGTCTCCTTCCTCAACTCCGGCCGCCGCCACCCGCCACGGTATCCAGCTCGATTCGCTCCCGTGCGTGCACCTCTGCCTCCCATCTCTTGCCAGTAGCTTCCCTATGCATCCACTCTCCTGACCCGCGCTTCAATTCAGAGTTTGCAGCACCCACCGGAGTTCTCCACCATCACCCGAGCCGCCGTCCGCCGGAGAAAGTGTCGCCGTCGACGTGGTGCTCTCCGTCGGTCGAATCCACCACCCACCGACGCGGAAAGACACGCTGAAGCTCTTGGTACACTCCGATCTCCCTGTCTCGCCGTGGTTCGACGCCGGCGACCACCGCAGTCTTCGGGCGCCGGCGAGCTTTTTTAAACCTGACATGTGGGACCCCCTGTCAGCCTCTATTCTTTTCCCCCTCGAAACGTTTTCTGTTGGCGCCTTCGGGCTAAATACGTCTTCCCTTTTGAGCTGGCGCGTTTCTTTCCGAAGCGTTTTCTGTTTTCTCAGTTTAGCCCCTGGAACTTTTCTGTTTCATTACAAATGAGTCCCTGGACAGAAACCTGTATAACTTTTAAATAAAATGTGATTTTTGAGTGATTCTTTTTCTGACAGTCTTAAAATTTTGTCTAGTTTTTTATGAGATTTATTTGGAAATTATTTGGAAAAAAATTTATGCACGCGTTGGTTTTCACGTTAGTGCCCGTTTTCGTTATGCCGTAGGTTCCGGAAGAGGTGACGGAGCCGCGAACTTCGCCGAGCTAGACTCCGACTTCTCCGAACCAGGCAAGCATGTTTGAACCTTTGATATGATAAATGCTTTGCATGTTTGCGTGAGAGTTGGTGCGTGGCATATGAGTGTCGGTGAGTACCTCGTTGCTTGTGAGGCAACTACCCGCATGTTCCAAAGTTGCGATGATCTCTGGTGAGAGATGGCCTAATCATGTGGTGACATGAAGGGCAGCAAGGTGGTACTGTTGTAGCATACCAGCCTTGCGTCATCCGACTAATTCCGACGTTAACGTGGACGGAGTCACGTTATCGTTCTTTTCCCTTCCGTGCTGCCACATGTTTCTTTTGCCAGGATGCGGTTTAGTAAGTTGGTAACCTCTTTCCGTGTACACACCAAACAGAGGGGCCGGGATGATGGTTCCATGGCCCTGGATTAAAGCCAGTCATCCGGTCAGGGGGCATGGGTGTTTCCGGTTGGGACCGAGAGGGGGGGCACCCCCTTAGAGCGCGCGTATAGAAATTTGATCCCATGCTACGCGAGGTTGTAGCCTCCCCGTCTCAAGGTTTTTCTTGAACGTTGCCGAGGGTGATCCCTGGCTTCGGAATGTTGAATGGGTGTGTACTGGTTAGACGTGTTTCTTCCAAAACACCGTAGACGAACTAGTCCCCGTGACTACTGAAATCCGTTGGCTGTGGTTAAGTACAAACTCTGCATAGTCAAATCCTTCCAAGTCATCGTATCCATGATCAAGTAGGACGATCAGTATATCCATATCTATCCTCGTGGAAATTTATCCCCGGTGGACAAGCTCAAGTGGTAAACCCAGTTTAATTGTTATTCCTGCGGATGGACTAACCTTATACTTGTCTCGTACTCGTAATAATTTATGTTCTCGAGCTACTAAATTATTGAGCTACAATATAAGCCCTTTATGTGATGTCGCTCAGACGTCCGACTGTGGCATGTTTGCCTTTTACTTTCAATATAAGCCTTTTATGCGATGTCGCTCAGACGTCCGACTGTGGCATGTTTGTCTTTTATTTTCTGTTATAAGCCCTTTATGTGGTGTCGCCCCGACGCCCGACTGCGGCATTTTTATTCTTGCAGTTGTCCTCTCGAGGAGTCATTCAGACCCTCGTTTGGCACCGGTATTATTATTCTTGCAGTTTCCTCTCAAGGAGTCATTCAGACCCTCGTTTGGCACCGGTATTAATATTCTTGCAGTTTCCTCTCGAGGAGTCATTCAGACCCTCGTTTGGCACCCAGTATATATTTTTGGGATTTCGGGAGGACTACCGCCCGACTTCTCTGTTATTTTCCCATGCATTATTATCTCTATGTCTGAACGCACTTGTTATCTGTTCATATGCTTCATGTTTACATTTGTTATATCTTATGTCCGAACTGTCTTGCGAGTACTTTCATAGTACTCATCTGGCTTGTTGATTTGGCCAGATGTTGACGAAGGCGATCTCTTGGATGAAGAGTTTGATAGTGCGTCCGACGCCTAGAGGAGTCCCAGTCAGTCCTGTGCGATCCCTGATATTGGTCACTTGTATTATAAACGCTTCCGCCACCCGAAATAAGTCTCCCCGAGCCTCACTCCGACGCTCGAAGAGCTGTAGTTTTCAGGAGTTATATCACCCACTTCGTGGTGATATTTCTACCATCGTTGTTATCGTGAGTTAGTAGTTATGCCACCCTATCCACCGCTATGTTTTATCGGCGTTCATGTAATAAATTGTTGAGCAGTCTCCGCTCAACCTTGTATTATATTCAGTACTCCTGGTATTTTTCTTCTGTGACCAAGATATTGTCTACTAGTGAGAAGGAATTCTTCTTTACTGGTCCATAAAAGGGATTGGTTTCTCAATAAATATTTTATTGAAAAACCGGTCATGACAAGCTTGGTATCAGAGCCAGGCTGATTGTAGGAAGCCACTAGGTGCGATCGCTAATCGGTTATTAGCGTCGTTTGTGCTTTTTCAGCATTTTTGCAAATGTAGCTATTTTCTGTTGGTCATCATAAATTTATGACATGACTACTCAGAATTTTTGCCTACTTTTGTAGATGGCTGGTAGCAACTGCAAGACTCGAGTGTTCACGAACGTGCCCGAGGGGTTTATCAAACTCCTCGTCTCCATCACCAAGCTCGCGATCGGGCCAGCGACTCGTCCGGAGTTCACGCTTTATCAGCACAAGCTCAGCGACGACGTGTCTATGCACCAGGCCGTGGTGCAATTCAAGGGAGGACGTTCTGCATCCCGCCACTTCTGTTTTGTGGGAAGGGCCATGCCTACGGAGAGGCATGCCATGCAGATGGCTGCCCGTGAGGCGATAGCTCGCCTTCGGGATATCCTTCCGATGATGAAGACTCATCGCTACCGCTATCTCCCATGCCATGTGCCATACACTTGTCACTATGCATTCGCCTGCCATCGGGGAGAGCGAGATGAAGCCATCGAGATGGTTGTGGAGTATCTCAAAGCTCTGGAGGAATCTTTCGACAACCTCGTAGACGATCTTGTGGCTGCCCGCATGGACTTAGTCCGGGGCGGTCATGCCAGCAGGAAGGAGCTTCTCCACACGGCACCGCCTCTGACATTCGTCTCGTCTTCAGCCTCTTATGCACCGGCCATTTTGGCCACTGCTCGCCGTCTGCCTACCACTGAGGAGTTCGACCGAGTCATCGCTCCTATTCCAGTCAGAGCTGCACCGCCTGCCGCACCCGCTCTGCCGCCTGTCGCCCCCGCACCGTCACCGCAGCGCAGTGCTACGCGCCAGGAGCCAGCTAGAGAGGAGGTGGAGGTTGATTCTCCTGCACCGCTGAGTCTTGCCCTCGGCAAGGGAAAGGACATCGTCACCATCTCCGACTGAGAGCGCCGAGTAGCCGCGCGTTATGTCTGCTTGTATGGTGTGTTTTTGCTGTACGCTAGTTTGTATTAGTGTGTTCGCTGCCTTCCGGAGGAGTATGCTAGTCTAAATAACATGTCAGGATTGTGTACGCACATCCTGAGTGCTGTATCATGTGTTTGTTTTCGCGTGTAAGATTTGTGTTAAGCAGTCTCTTCTTCGTGCAAAATCGTTTATGTTTTCTTGAAAACCTTGAGGTCTTTTAAATTGTTGCGTTTGCAAGATTTTCCTTGTGCCACACAGTTCTTCTCATGGGTTTTGCAAAATAATACACCAGACTGGAAAAATGTCTCGCCCGTGGACTCGCTCCATGCCCAATCAGCCAGAAGAAATTTATGGGACACAGACTAGCAACAATTTCACTCAGGGTCAGTTCAGTCAGCAGGACAGCGAAGCAGCCCTGTCTCAAGTATGCCGTCTCTTCGAACAAAGCCAGCAACAGCACCAAGAGATGATGAATCACTTCATCAATATGGGAAACCACCGTGAACCCTATCAGCCTCATTCCAAGTTATCTGAGTTACAGAAAACTCGCCCTTCAACGTTTGCTCACACCGATAGGCCGCTAGAAGCCGATGATTGGCTCCGTGACATTGAAAGGAAACTGATTATTGCTCAGTGTTCAGATCATGAGAAGGTGCTTTATGCACCACACTACCTTACTGGAGCAGCTGCAGCATGGTGGGAAAACTTCCTACACATGCACCCCAGTGAACACAACATCACCTGGGAGGAGTTCAAGGAAGGCTTCCGTGGGGCACACATCCCCAGGAGCATCATAAAAATCAAGAAGAGAGAATTTGATGACCTGAAGCAGAGAGGCATGTTAGTGACAGAATACAATGGTCAGTTTACCCAACTATCTCGTTATGCCTACGACGAGCACATGACAGAGAACAAGAAGATGGAAAAATTCCTGGACGGCCTGGCACCAGCACTAAGATGCCAACTGATTGTACACACCTTCCCGGATTTTAAAACTCTGGTTGACAAGGCCATTACATTGGAGAATGAGCGCCGTAGTCTGGAAGATATCCGTAAGCGAAAGAGGGACAAGACGACTCTTGCTCGCAACAACCGAAGCAAGACTGAGGTTCCAAGGACAGAAGCAAGGAGATCCACGACTACTGATCCAAGGCCCGTCAGACAGTTTCATGCCAGGGACAAAGAGTTCACGTACCGTCCAGGGGTCACCTGCTATGCTTGCGGTGAAGAAGGGCATTATGCTAAACAATGCCCAAAGCCGAGGAACGCGGCCCCCAAGCCAAACAATGGTGGGAACAATCCAGCCCCCAAGCGCAACAATTTCAACCCCAGCAACAACCACAGGAAGGGTCACCTGAACCACGTGACCAGGGAAGAAGCGCGGAATGCCCCAGACATCGTGCTCGGTACGTTCCCTGTCAACACAGTACCTGCCACGGTTTTGTTTGATTCTGGAGCTTCCCATTCGTTCGTTTCGAAGAGTTTTGTTTTGCAACATGGTTTTCCGATACTCCCCTTGGAAAAATCTATGATCATCAAGTCCCCCGGAAGTAAGCAAATCGCTCAGCATTACTGCCAAGGAGTGGTCATTGAGTTCGAAGGACTACAGTTCCAAGAAAATCTCATCGTGTTGGAGAATAAAGGACTGGATGTCATTTTAGGGATGGACTGGTTGACCACCAACAAAGGATTCATCGACTGTTTCAATCGGACCGTGATTCTCACTCACCATCATGGCAAAACAATAAAGGTTACAGCTCAAGAAAGGCCACGGTCACGGCAACCAAAACTGAACAAAGTGGACATCTCAGAACTGAGAAAAGTTCCAGTGGTATGCGAGTTTCCTGACATGTTTCCTGAAGAACTACCAGGCATGCCACCAGACCGAGAGATAGAGTTCAGCATCGAACTAGCACCTGGCACCACGCCCATCTATAAGAAACCTTATAGAATGGCACCCTCAGAATTGGTGGAGTTGAAGAAGCAGATAAAGGAATTATTGGACAAAGGCTTTATTCGAGCCAGCTCCTCACCATGGGGATCGCCAGTCTTATTCGCCAAGAAGAAGGATGGGACACTGAGATTGTGTATAGACTATCGAGCTCTCAATATGGTCACCATCAAAAACAAATATCCGATGCCACGGATAAATGATTTGTTTGACCAGCTCGCACAAGCCAAGGTGTTCTCAAAAATTGATTTGAGATCGGGATATCACCAATTGAAAGTACGGACAGAAGATATCCCCAAGACAGCATTCATGTCCAGATATGGTTTATATGCGTTCGCAGTGATGCCTTTTGGTCTGACAAACGCCCCCGCATATTTCGTCCACCTCATGAACAAAGTGTTCATGAAATTCATGGACAAATTTGTTGTGGTGTTCATCGACGATATTCTGGTATACTCGAGGACACCAGAAGAGCATGTTGAGCATCTCAGAATCATTTTGGGAGAATTGAGGAAACATCAGTTGTATGCCAAATTTAGCAAGTGTGAATTTTGGCTAAGACAAGTTGGTTTCCTAGGCCACATATTAAACCAAGAAGGCGTGGCCGTAGACCCAGAAAAAGTCAAAGCCATACTTGACTGGAAGCCACCCGCCAACGTAACAGATGTGCGGAGTTTCCTAGGAATGGCCGGATATTACAGAAGATTTATTGAAGGATTCTCCACTGTGGCAAAACCAATAACACAGTTGCTCAAGAAAGACAAGAAATTTGTATGGACGGAAGCATGCGAGAAAAGCTTCCAAGAACTCAAGAAGAAGCTGACAACCGCACCGGTCTTAACTGTGCCAGACATACACAAGAGTTTTGAAGTGTATTGTGACGCGTCCCGAAAGGGTCTCGGGTGTGTGCTAATGCAGGATGGCAAAGTTGTCGCGTATGCCTCCAGGCAGCTGCGAAAACATGAGGAAAATTACCCAACACACGACTTGGAGCTAGCAGCAGTCATACATGCACTCAAGGAGTGGAGGCACTTTCTGTTGGGAAATCGCTGTGAAATATATACGGACCATAAGAGCCTCAAATATATTTTCACACAGCCAGAGCTAAATTTACGCCAACGACGCTGGTTGGAATTGGTCAAGGACTATGATGTTGGCATTCACTACCATCCAGGAAAAGCAAATGTAGTGGCCGATGCCCTTAGTCGAAACCCCAGCCCGGACAATGACGATCCGCAAAACTTGAGGCCTGAGTTTCAGCAAGAGTTCGCTAGGCTCAACATGGTGTTAGGCTCTGAGGGCACCGTATCAAATCTGGAGATACAACCCACCCTAGTGGAACAGATTAAGAAGACTCAACAGGGACATCCCAGCATCGAAGGTATAAAGAAGAAAATGAACCTTGGTAAGGCTTCAGAGTTCGTCACAGACAGTGAAGGAATATTATGGTATGGAGACAGACTTTGCGTACCTAACATTGAGGAACTCAAGCAACAAATCTTAACCGAAAGCCACACCGCTCCATACTCGATCCACCCTGGAGGAACCAAGATGTACAAGGACATTCAGGAAAGATTTTGGTGGCACGGTATGAAAAGAGATATAGCCACATTTATTGCTTGTTGTGATTCATGTCAGCGCATCAAGGCCGAGCATCAAAAGCCAGCAGGGCTACTCCAGCCAAACAGGATACCGGAGTGGAAATGGGATGAAATAGGAATGGACTTCATTGTCAGATTACCTCGATCACAACGCGGAAATGACACCATATGGGTCATCACAGACCGACTAACCAAGGTAGCCCATTTCATTCTCGTAAAGACTACCTACTCCACACAAAGACTGGCCAAGCTTTATCTCTCTCGTATAGTCTGTCTGCATGGAGTCCCAAAAACTATAATATCCGACCGAGGCACTCAATTTGTCTCTAAATTTTGGGATCACTTACAACAAGCTCTGGGCACGCAACTAGCTTTCAGTACAGCATACCACCCTCAGACTGATGGGCAAACGGAACATGTGAACCAAATCCTAGAGGATATGCTGAGAGCCTGTGTGCTTACCTATGGATCCAGTTGGGAAGAGAGTTTGCCATATGCTGAGTTTGCTTACAACAACAGTTACCAAGCCAGCTTGCAAATGGCACCCTTTGAAGCATTGTACGGGCGGAGGTGTCGTACCCCACTGAATTGGTCAGAAACAGGCGACAGTCGTATCTTCGGCCCAGACATGCTTAAAGAGGCCGAGGAGAAAGTTAAGCAGATCAGGGACAGACTCAAGACAGCGCAGAGCCGACAAAAGAGCTACTACGATCAAAAACATCATGAGGTCAGCCTTGAACCCGGTGATTCCGTATACCTACGAGTGTCTCCTATGAGGGGCCTGCAACGGTTCAAAATTAAGGGGAAGCTAGCCCCAAGAATTATTGGACCATTCTGTATAATTGCACGAAGAGGCACGGTAGCCTACCAGCTAGACCTACCCAAGGAACTGTCAGACGTACATGACGTATTCCACGTCTCACAATTGAGAAAATGTGTAAGTAACCCGGAGAAGCATGTATCTCACGAGAGCATTGATGTACCACCAGATCTCACCTACAGAGAGCGGCCAGTAAAGATACTGGAAGTGTCTGAACGGAGGACCCGTCAGAAAACGACAAAGTTTTTCAGAGTTCAGTGGAGCAACCACACTGAGGATGAAGCTACGTGGGAAAGGGAAGATTTTCTCCAGGCAGAATATCCATATCTATTCGAGGATCAGCTGAAATCTCGAGGACGAGATTTTTCCTAAGGGGGTAGGTGTTGTGACACCCAAAATTTTATTTGGATTTTTTCAAAAAAAATATTATTTGACTTGAGGGAGGATTTTTCTTCAAAAGAACCCTCCCTTTCAAAATATTCTTTTTATGGCAAGAGTTTTATTTGGATTCACCCAAGACTTGTTTTTGGTCTTGGAGGTTTTTGCTTTTTATTTGGACTCAAACCAAAATGCTTTTCACTTGAGAAAAATGTCTTTTGAAGATTTCTTTGAAAATACTCTATGGCTTTTGGAATAATCCTTTACCACTTTCAACAAATCCCTCTTGCCATGGCCTTAGTGCAAATCCACCCTCCTAAACCTTCCCTCATCTTTGGATCATGATTTGCATCAAATCCAGCAAGTTGGACCTCCCCATATGATTATTTTCCATTTAAATCTTATCAAAACAATTTCTGTCTTCTATTCTAGCCCTTGGAGATTTACAAAGGAACTACTCTTTCTGCTTTGATTTTTGCCCCCAAACCAATTCCCCTTCCTAGTCCTTTGAACCCTCAACCAAGATCCATGAAGATCCACTGGTCTCCAGTTTAAATTTTTCAAACTATACTTGCTGCAAGTTTGGACCAGATTTGTCAAATTTGATGAAATTCATTCAAATCCCTCTCCAAAAATTCTGAGAAAAATCAGGCAGCCTCTGGGTACATTGAGAGGTCACCTCACCAAGTCCCAGCCCCAGGAAAAATTTTCTTCACACCAAATCATTCTGTCGAACACCTGTAGTGCTTTGTCAATGTCAAGTTCAGAGATTCAGAAATTCAGTTCAGTGATCTACTGTCGTTTTCTTCAGAACATGTTGTCGATCTCGACAGTGCCGCGTTGGCGCCTTGCTCCCCGTCCCCTCCCCCTTGTTCCTGCACCGCACGAGCGCCTGGATGTTTGCGGGCGTCGACGACGTGCTGGAGGAGGTGCGCCGCCCCGTGACCGACGCCAGCGGCGGCTTTGCGGCTGCCAGAGAGAGGCGCAGCGGAGACGGCGCCACCCAGCGCCGCCCAAGCCACCGGAGGCCGCCGCGTGGCCACCCACTCCCCAGTGCGCGCTGCCACCCTCGTCATGAACCGCTGGGCGTGGAGCGCGCTCTCTGCCGCCGTCGTGCCCGTGCGGCCACCCCACCGTGGACCGACGCCGTTACGCCAAGACCGACCGGGATTAGCGGGGGAACGGCACCAATACACCTCACTGATGCTGCCTGGCCACCTAAACCCCCTGCCAATCCACTGCCTCGCCGTAATTGCTCGCCGGAGATTCTCCGTTCACGGCCATCCCCTCGATCCGCCTATAAATAGAGGCCCCGAGCTTCAACTCGAGCCCACACCACCTCTGCACTCCACCAAGACCCTGCCTAGCCACTGGAAGAGCTCCGAGGAGGTCTCCTTCCTCAACTCCGGCCGCCGCGACCCGCCACGGGATCCAGCTCGATTCGCTCCCGTGCGTGCACCTCTGCCTCCCATCTCTTGCCAGTAGCTTCCCTATGCATCCACTCTCCTGACCCGCGCTTCAATTCAGAGTTTGCAGCACCCACCAGAGTTCTCCACCATCACCCGAGCCGCCGTCCGCCGGAGAAAGTGTCGCCGTCGACGTGGTGCTCTCCGTCGGTCGAATCCACCACCCACCGACGCGGAAAGACACGCTGAAGCTCTTGGTACACTCCGATCTCCCTGTCTCGCCGTGGTTCGACGCCGGCGACCACCGCAGTCTTCGGGCGCCGGCAAGCTTTTTTAAACCTGACATGTGGGACCCCCTGTCAGCCTCTATTCTTTTCCCCCTCGAAACGTTTTCTGTTGGCGCCTTCGGGCTAAATACGTCTTCCCTTTTGAGCTGGCGCGTTTCTTTCCGAAGCGTTTTCTGTTTTCTCAGTTTAGCCCCTGGAACTTTTCTGTTTCATTACAGATGAGTCCCTGGACAGAAACCTGTATAACTTTTAAATAAAATGTGATTTTTGAGTGATTCTTTTTCTGACAGTCTTAAAATTTTGTCTAGTTTTTTATGAGATTTATTTGGAAATTTTTTGGAAAAGTTTTTATGCACGCGTTGGTTTTCACGTTAGTGCCCGTTTTCGTTATGCCGTAGGTTCCGGAAGAGGTGACGGAGCCGCGAACTTCGCCGAGCTAGACTCCGACTTCTCCGAACCAGGCAAGCATGTTTGAACCATTGATATGATAAATGCTTTGCATGTTTGCGTGACAGTTGGTGCGTGGCATATGGGTGTCGGTGAGTACCTCGTTGCTTGTGAGGCAACTACCCGCATGTTCCAAAGTTGCGATGATCTCTGGTGAGAGATGGCCTAATCATGTGGTGACATGAAGGGCAGCAAGGTGGTACTGTTGTAGCATACCAGCCTTGCGTCATCCGACTAATTCCGACGTTAACGTGGACGGAGTCACGTTATTGTTCTTTTCCCTTCCGTGCTGCCACATGTTTCTTTTGCCAGGATGCGGTTTAGTAAGTTGGTAACCTCTTTCCGTGTACACACCAAACAGAGGGGCCGGGATGATGGTTCCATGGCCCTGGATTAAAGCCAGTCATCCGGTCAGGGGGCATGGGTGTTTCCGGTTGGGACCGAGAGGGGGGGCACCCCCTTAGAGCGCGCGTATAGAAATTTGATCCCATGCTACGCGAGGTTGTAGCCTCCCCGTCTCAAGGTTTTTCTTGAACGTTGCCGAGGGTGATCCCTGGCTTCGGAATGTTGAATGGGTGTGTACTGGTTAGACGTGTTTCTTCCAAAACACCGTAGACGGAACTAGTCCCCGTGACTACTGAAATCCGTTGGCTGTGGTTAAGTACAAACTCTGCAGAGTCAAATCCTTCCAAGTCATCATATCCATGATCAAGTAGGACGATTAGTATATCCATTTCTATCCTCGTGGAAATTTATACCCGGTGGACAAGCTCAAGTGGTAAACCCAGTTTAATTGTTATTCCTGCGGATGGACTAACCTTATACTTGTCTCGTACTCGTAATAATTTATGTTCTCGAGCTACTAAATTATTGAGCTACAATATAAGCCCTTTATGTGATGTCGCTCAGACGTCCGACTGTGGCATGTTTGCCTTTTACTTTCAATATAAGCCCTTTATGCGATGTCGCTCAGACGTCCGACTGTGGCATGTTTGTCTTTTATTTTCTGTTATAAGCCCTTTATGTGGTGTCGCCCCGACGCCCGACTGTGGCATTTTTATTCTTGCAGTTTCCTCTCGAGGAGTCATTCAGACCCTCGTTTGGCACCGGTATTATTATTCCTGCAGTTTCCTCTCGAGGAGTCATTCAGACCCTTGTCTGGCACCGGTATTAATATTCTTGCAGTTTCCTCTCGAGGAGTCATTCAGACCCTCGTTTGGCACCCAGTATATATTTTTGGGATTTCGGGAGGACTACCGCCCGACTTCTTTGTTATTTTCCCATGCATTATTATCTCTATGTTTTATCTGTTCATATGCTTCATGTTTACATTTGTTATATCTTATGTCCGAACTGTCTTGCGAGTACTTTCATAGTACTCATCTGGCTTGTTGATTTGGCCAGATGTTGACGAAGGCGATCTCTTGGATGAAGAGTTTGATAGTGCGTCCGACGCCTAGAGGA
Source organism: Triticum aestivum (assembly GCF_018294505.1). Taxonomy (NCBI): domain Eukaryota; kingdom Viridiplantae; phylum Streptophyta; class Magnoliopsida; order Poales; family Poaceae; genus Triticum; species Triticum aestivum. Next base: position 358,902,222 of record NC_057814.1, read on the forward strand.
GTCCCAGTCAGTCCTGTGCGATCCCGGATGTTGGTCACTTGTTTTATAAACGCTTCCGCCACCCGAAATAAGTCTCCCCGAGCCTCACTCCGACGCTCGAAGAGCTGTAGTTTTTAGGAGTCATATCACCCACTTCGTGGTGATATTTCTACCACCGTTGTTATCGTGAGTTAGTAGTTATGCCACCCTATCCGCCGCTATGTTTTATCGGCGTTCATGTAATAAATTGTTGAGCAGTCTCCGCTCAACCTTGTATTATATTCAGTACTCCTGGTATTTTTCTTCTGTGACCAAGATATTGTCTACCAGTGAGAAGGAATTCTTCTTTACTGGTCCGTAAAAGGGATTGGTTTCTCAATAAATATTTTATTGAAAAACCGGTCGTGACATCTATTCCACAAAAGTTGACCTGCTTATAAGATACATTTTCATCATGACTAGTGCAATCGTCATTAGTATCATGGATATTCAAAGAGTTCATACTAACAATATCGCAATCATGCTCATCATTCAAAGATTTAGTGCCAAACATTTTAATGCATTCCTCTTCTAACACTTTGGCACAATTATCAGAATCCTTATTTCCACTAAAGACATTAAAAAGATGAAGCATATGAGGCATCCTCAATTCCATTTTTTTGTAGTTTTCTTTTATAAACTAAACTAGTGATAAAACAAGAAACTAAAAGATTCGATTGCAAGATCTAAAGATATACCTTCAAGCACTCACCTCCCCGGCAACAACGCCAGAAAAGAGCTTGATGTCTACTACGCAACCTTCTTCTTGTAGACATTGTTGGGCCTCCAAGTGCAGAGGTTTTTAGGACAGTATCAAATTTCCCTCAAGTGGATGACCTAAGGTTTATCAATCCGTGGGAGGCGTAGGTTGAAGATGGTCTCTCTCAAGCAACCCTGCAACCAAATAACAAAGAGTCTCTTGTGTCCCCAACACACCCAATACAATGGTAAATTGTATAGGTGCACTAGTTCGGCGAAGAGATGGTGATACAGGTGCAACATGGATGATAGATATAGGTTTTTGTAATCTGAAAATATAAAAACAGCAAGGTAACAAGTGGTAAAAGTGAGCGTAAACGGTATTGCAATGCTAGGAAACAAGGCCTAGGGTTCATACTTTCACTAGTGCAAGTTCTCTCAACAATAATAACATAATTGGATCATATAACTATCCCTCAACATGCAACAAAGAGTCACTCCAAAGTCACTAATAGCGGAGAACAAACGAAGAGATTTTTGTAGGGTACGAAACCACCTCAAAGTTATCCTTTCTGATCGATCTATTCAAGAGTCAGTAGTAAAATAACACGAAGCTATTCTTTCCGTTCGATCTATCATAGAGTTCGTACTAGAATAACACCTTAAGACACAAATCAACCAAAACCCTAATGTCACCTAGATACTCCAATGTCACCTCAAGTATCCGTGGGTATGATTATACGATATGCATCACACAATCTCAGATTCATCTATTCAACCAACACAAAGAACTTCAAAGAGTGCCCCAAAGTTTCTACCGGAGAGTCAAGACAAAAACGTGTGCCAACCCCTATGCAGAAGTTCACGAGGTCACGGAACCCGCAAGTTGATCACCAAAACATACATCAAGTAGATCACGTGAATATCCCATTGTCACCACAGATAAGCACATGCAAGACATACATTAAGTGTTCTCAAATCCTTAAAGACTCAATCCGATAAGATAACTTCGAAGGGAAAACTCAATCCATTACAAGAGAATAGAGGGGGAGAAACATCATAAGGTCCAACCATAATAGCAAAGCTCGCGATACATCAAGATCGTACCGAGTCAAGAACACGAGAGAGAGAGATCAAACACATAGCTACTGGTACATACCCTCAGCCCCGAGGGTGAACTACTCCCTCCTCATCATGGAGAGCGCCGGGATGATGAAGATGGCCACCGGTGAGGGATCCCCCCTCCGACAGGGTGCCGGAACGGGTCTAGATTGGTTTTTGGTGGCTACAAAGGTTTGCGGCGGCGGAACTCCCGATCTAGGTTATGTTCTAGGGGTTTCTGTATATATAAGAGGTTTTGGCGTCGGGAACAAGTCAGGGGGTCTCCGAGGCGGCCATGAGGTAGGGGGCGCGCCCCCACCCTCGTGGGTGCCTCAGGACTCTTCTGATCCATCTCCGATGCTCCGTGGGCTTCTTCTGGTCCAAAAATAATCTCCGTCAATTTTCAGGTCAATTGGACTCCGTTTGGTTTTCCTTTTCTGCGAAACTCAAAAACAAGGAAAAAACAGAAACTGGCACTGAGCTCTAGGTTAATAGGCTAGTCCCAAAAATCATATAAAATAGCATATAAATGCATATAAAACATCCTAGAAGGATAATGTAATAGCATGAATACTTCATAAATTATAGATACGTTGGAGACGTATCAGTGTCGAGTAATAGTAGTAGATGCAAGCAAGAGTCGGTCTACTTGACACGGACGTGATGCCTATATGCATAATCATTGCCTTGGATATCGTCATAACTTTGCGCTTTTCTATCAATTGCTCGATAGTAATTTGTTCACCCACCGTATTATTTGCCTTCATGAGAGAAGCCTCTAGTGAATCCTATGGCCCCCGGGTCTATTTTCCATCATATTTGTTTTTGATCTACTATTTTACAATCTTTTATTTTCAGATCTATAAACCAAAAACCCAAAAATATTTTTATCTTTTATTTAGTTTTATCTATCTCTATCAGATCTCACCTTTGCAAGTGACCGTGAAGGGATTGACAACCCCTTTATCGTGTTTGGTGCAAGTGTTTGATTGTTTGTGTAGGTGCATCTATTGGGGACTTGGGCGTTTCTCCTACTGGATTGATACCTTGGTTCTTAACCGAGGGAAATACTTATATCTACTGTGCTGCATCACCCTTTCCTTTTCAAGGAAAAAACCAACGCAAGCTCAAGAAGTAGCACTACTGTGAGAGGAAGAAAGGGATAGCTATAAGAAAATAGCATCTATGTTGGTAACATGACATGATATTTTTAATTGAACCAAACCTCCAAGATCATGTCAACGATTAAAACTGGCATTAACCAAACCATCCATACACAATGACTAAGAAGCTAAAAGGACAACCCGCCATGCATCACAAAAAGTATACCCTGTTCTCACTCGGAATGAGTTTCATTTAAGCATTCAGATCAACGACGAACTATACCATCATATGAAAATACACGAGACAACAAAAGAAATAAAATGCTGGATCCATGTGTGTTTAGGAGCTAGGTGCAAGCAAACATTACAATACCTGCAAATAGAACCTTTTGGAGTAGCAGAATAATTTGAAACCACATTGATAAGGGGCAGCCATATAAAATCCAAATTACATCATGGTCAAGATATCAAAAGGAGGAGCTCACACGTGTTGTGACCTTGCCGAAGACCAGCCCTTCGGATTCCTACACAGCCTTGCAAGAAGGCCCCCACCCCCGGTTTTGTGGGTAAGATTTCTACTCTAGTGTCTTTGTTTGAGTAACATTTTCCTGCAAAATTCGGTCCAATGCCCAAATCCAGAAGTGAGGAACAGGGAACACAAACCAAGCTATGTCTCTCAATTAGATAGTTTTCAACAGAGCTCAACACAAACAATGGAATTTTTAGCCAGTCAGCACGACACAAATAACTCTAAAACTGTAGACAAGAGTCACCAACCAAACATTGTTCACATTTCAGAACGAACTTAGATGACTTCAGTTTGCTTGGAAGCCCCATCAAACCTTGTGAGTTGTGAGTATCTTGGCAATAAGTTACAAGTGAAACCTTGTGGTTATATACCTATTTAGATAAGCTTATGATCTGGAAATGGAGCGTGACGTCGTGCAGGTCCTCACTGAAACAAGTGACATGCGCCCCCCTTGAGAAGACAGATGGACTGAAGAGGTGATTTGGCTTGTCATCGGAGCCTGCGAAGCCACCACCAAATCTAAGAACCTTGTTGTGAGAAGACATGATGTCGGGGTGGATCTAGATGCACACATAACAATTGTTGAGGTAAATTAATTTGCGATTAAGGCCCCGCTTGGCTTCCAGGAGCGAGGGAAGCATGTGTGCGTGTGGGTGCCCGCGCCTGTACAGCAGCGGGGGGAGCAGCTCCCATGGCCACGGCGGCCACGGCCGGGAGCTCAGCTCCGACCAAAATGCGCCCGCGCCTGTACATGAGCGAGGGGAGCAACAACGAAAGGGGCAGAGAGAGATGAGATGGATGGAAAAGGGACGCGAATTCAACCTCTGCCGACGGAGAGGATGCGCGCCGGCGACCATCACGCGAGCCTCCTCCAGGCGATGGCGATGGCGCGCGAGCGGCAGCGTCCGCTTGCTCCTCCCGGCGACGCTTCGAGGCCCAGGGCGGGGGCGGTGAGCTCGACGGGACAGAAGCATCGCAACCGAAGGCAGGGACGAGGAGGGCCGGTGGTGGTGAGTGACGGGAGGATAGAAGGCATGGTGGCGGCGCTAGGGGGCGGGAGGACGGGTGGTGGCGACGACGTAGAAAAAAGCTAGGGTTAGGGGAACGAGGAGAGAATGGGGGAAGTGAGGAGACGAAGAGAGGATGATGCGGTCGGTGCCCTATCGGCACCCCTCTCCTAGGTTGACAAAAGTCAAAATTAACCTCGGCGGCCACCGGATTTTACTGGCGGTGGCACGACCCTCGCACTCATATGGACGAACACCGATCGTGCAGTGCTTTGCAGTCAGTGTCAGTAGCAGACCGCCCACCGCTCGGCCCACCAGTCAGCGAGCCAAAGAAAAAAATTGAAAGTAAAAACGAAACAACACTATTCATTGATTTTCACATCAAAGTCGATCCAACGACACAGATCAAGCCATCTGAAGATCCGACGGTCCGGATTCATTTGGACACTCAATCCGACAATCGAGAATGCTTGTGCCCTCAGAAGGCTCTATTTTTTTTTTCGAAACAGAGACAAAAGCCTCATCGATTAATTAAGCAGAAGAGAATTACCCGGTTAATTAAAGGAAAACCATGCGAAAACCGAAGAAGGCTCTATTTTAGCTTAGCTCACAATATAACAATGGGATGGGATGGGATGACGAGGGCCCATTTTCTCACTTTGCACCCGGTCTCCATTTTCCCCGGTACTGCCCTGACCCGCACTCCGGTGAGAAACCGCAACAGCCACACGCGAACGTTTTGGGGGAAGTGGGGTCCGGTTGTAGATGCTCTCCCCTCCCCTCCCCTCCCCTCGTTTTAAAACCGCAGCCGCTCCTCCTCCCCACTTCCCCTCCTGCACCCACCCACTCCGCCGAGAAACAGCAACAGCCACAGCCACACGCCCACGCGCACACACCAGATCGTCGACAGCGATGGCAACGGCAGCGGCAGCGGGAACGAGGGAGGAGATGGTCTACATGGCGAAGCTGGCGGAGCAGGCCGAGCGGTACGAGGAGATGGTCGAGTTCATGGAGAAGGTCGTGGCGGCGGCGGGGACCGGCGAGCTCACCGTCGAGGAGAGGAACCTGCTCTCAGTCGCGTACAAGAACGTCATTGGGGCGCGTCGTGCTTCCTGGCGCATCGTGTCCTCCATCGAGCAGAAGGAGGAAGGGCGCGGAGCGGCGGGGCACGCCGCCGCGGCGCGCGGGTACCGCGCACTTGTCGAGGCCGAGCTCTCCAACATCTGCGCGGGGATCCTCCGTCTCCTCGACGAACGCTTAGTCCCCGCCGCCGTCGCCGTCGACGCCAAGGTATTCTACCTGAAGATGAAGGGAGACTACCATCGCTACCTCGCGGAGTTCAAGTCGGCCGCCGAGCGCAAGGATGCCGCTGACTCCACCCTCGGTGCCTACCAGGCCGCTCAGGTATCCCCCTATCTTTAACTAGCTTTTCTCCCTTCCTCTGATGAGCGGTTTGACTTTTTTTTTTTTTGGATCTTGGGTGGTTCCTTGCTCTAGGACATAGCCATGAAGGAGCTGCCACCGACTCACCCCATCAGACTGGGCCTCGCGCTCAACTTCTCCGTGTTCTACTATGAGATCCTCAACTCGCCTGATCGTGCGTGCTCGCTCGCCAAACAGGTACTTTGCTGTTACTTTCTCACCTTCTGAGCAAGTTTGGGCAGTTCTATAAATTGGCACAGATCAGTCGCAGAAGATGCTAGAGCACGATTTGTTTTTCCTCTTCTCCAATGCACTCAGCCTCTTTTTTCCTACTCCCTCCGACCCATAATGTAAGACATTGTAGAGTCAAAAATCGTCTTATATTATGGGACGGAGGGAATAGTTCTTTGCATCCGCATATACAATATTTTTCATTTTCATATGAAGTAGATTCTTGTGCAGCTTAGGGAGTGGACATATTCTAATTGTTTGCATCCGCATATATATTATTAAGTTTCATGTGAAATAGTTGTAGATTTTTGCGCTGCTTAGGTAGTAGAATGTTCTTCAGTTACAATCACTTTTGGCAATATTCAGCTGCTTTGCATATTTGGTCATTAGTTGTAGACATGCTCAGTTTTTTTTTTGCGGGGAGATACTTGTATTACTCAAACAGTAGGGTTACAATCAGATTCACAAAGTTTTTTGACCTCATCAGGTCCTGAACCTAACCAAACAGCCGTGCGGCTCTAAACTCTACAATAACTTGCCATAGAATGGCTTAAATTGTTTTGAGTGCGACGTATATGAGTAATACTAGTATCCGTTCAAGTAGTTTCCTTTGGATCTCCCGGATCAAGAAAGTTAGAGGAAAGCCCTGTTTGATAGCAAAGTACTATAAAAACCAAAGTATCAAAAACTACAATAATTTAGCATGTAGGTACAAAATACCATTGTTTTAATATAACAAAGTTTTTTGAAGTATTCACGATACAGACTACTTGTTTGGCTACGTCACAAAACGCTGTAAAATTTCCTGGCTAGCCGTTAGCCATGCATGCATTCGAAGCTAGCTAGCCATCGTGGTACTAGAATATATGGATCGATTAGACTAATGATGATCGGCAGTGACGGCGGCGGAGTAATTAGCAGATGACCTTTGAGCAATCTGAGGTACTTAAAAACCTTCATACAAGACATTTGCAAGGAGAGGGCACATGAATCGAACATATAGATTTTGGCTCAAACATTCTTCTGTGTAGCATAAGCACCACACACAGCCGGTCTATGAAAATCAAACAAAACATTTACCACCTAGTAAATGTGATGAAAACATCCTTTGAATCATCATATAGACATCAAGGAAGAGAGAAAAATTCCAATGTCAGTTTTTTGCCAGCACTGATGAAAGAAGCAGAGTGTTCAAGTACTGCAGCCGCAGGTAATGAACAACTAACAGACCTCAGCTGAGACAATTTGTACTTGCACCCTGCCTATTGCCTAAGCTCCATCTGACCCTTCTTTTCGGCTGCTCAGTTTTTTAAAAAGAGGTATGGGGTTCTTTTTTATATACAGAGAAAATACTGTGGTTTGGCAAAAGCTGCAGTATTAAAATCACAGTTTTTTAGAGGCAGCCAAACAATCCTTTGTAAATAAAACTACAGTAATAAAAAACTGTAGTATTTTGAGAATACTTAGGAAATACTTTGTTATCAAACGGGGCCAAAGTCTCAAAAAGTGAAGGCCAACCCGCCCCTTCCTTTTTCTTTGCCGCTATTGCGAATCCGAGGTGCAGATCAGAATTTCGGAAGCTAGGAGGAATAGAAAAGCTAAGATTGCTCGGGGTTGGATAATCTGTCAACCCTGCCTCACGTTACCTCCTTCCAAGCCTGCGGCATTCTGGCTGGCATATCTCGGGATTGAGTTTCAGTTTCTTTGACCTACCAATTTTCTTGCTTCTCAACAAGTTGACGGTCTCAAGAGTCAAGTCAGCCCGATTCTACATTGATAAGCAGATTACTCCATTGTAGAGCTAAAGATACACCTTGAGAGATTGTTGACAGTTCTAACTCAAGGGCATTATCACATTTGATTAGGTTGCGGCATGCTGTAAATATGATCGCTCCACTTGAGTCTCTGAGCACCCTATGGGTTGCCGCTGAACCCTCCGTGGGCAGATACGGTCCATTTGTATTTAACTTAATCCAACCAACATCCGGAGGTTCCCATTTTGAGTTCTATGAGCGAAGCAGCAGGATGTGCCACAGCGAGCCCAGGTGCTTCGCATTCGTCCAGAACGCCCTTCCCTTTCACTAGATCATATTTGTTGAGTAACGTGATTGTATTAGGAAATATAGGTTAGGCTAGGAAATATTCTGGCTTGCCTTGTACTCCAAGTAGATCATGTACTCGTATATATATGCCCACGAGGCTCAAGCAATACATCAAACTATTCCACCAAATCCCTCTCTCCCTTCTAACATGGTATCAGCCTAATCACGATCCAAACCCAAGCCGCCGCCGCTTCCGCACCGGCGCGGCGCCCCCCCTTCCGCACCGGCGCGCCGCCCCCGGGGCGGTCGGCCTCCATGACCGCCGCTGGGGGCCGCGCCGCCCGTACCTAGGGTTTGTCCGCCGGCCGTGTTGGCCGGCTGCCCTAGAGAGTATTTTTCCCGAGCCCTTGCTCCGGGTTTTTTTCGCTCTCTTGCCGG